>NC_140015.1:36845847-36938347 GCF_964263955.1 Coregonus lavaretus | reverse complement strand
GTGTGTTTCAGTACTGGTTTTAGTCATGATCTTAGGTTAACTCCATGGGATCTTTAATTGAACTATAGGGTATTACATCATCTGGAATATCAGGCAACACTGTGTATAACCATGGAAACTGCAACAACATGACAGTAACAGAGTGTCTTATTTTCTGTGAACATGAACAGTGTATACAGTGTAGTTTGTTACATGTTTCATTTCTCCATCACATGATTCAGACTCGGCCCAAACAATGATGTAAGGTGTTATTCTCCTATGTTTACTGCTGAATAATCTCCTGATTAGAACTTTATGAGCTGTCAGTGTGTGTATGTGACTCCCTGGTTGTGAGACTGGGTTAACCGCTTTACTCTTGACAGTCTCAGACCCTTTTCACACTATCATGCCAACCTGAACCCTACTGAGCTGGCTCAGATATCAGACCCTTTTCACACTATCATGCCAACCTGAACCCTACTGAGCTGGCTCAGATATCAGACCCTTTTCACACTATCATGCCAACCTGAACCCTACTGAGCTGGCTCAGATATCAGACCCTTTTCACACTATCATGCCAACCTGAAACCTACTGAACAGGCTCAGATATTTTAGTTTCACATTGTCATTTGCAGGATTGTTCCAGCAACTATGGTGGTTGGATGGGGAACCAGGCCAGCGCAGCTGAGTTCAGCTCATCTTGTCTCGGCTCGGTTCGGTTCAACTCAGTAGTGTAAAAAGGGTATTAGAGAGCGGTCGGAGCTGGCTGGGCTGGGCTGCAGGCAGAGCCCAGATGTTCCACAGATGATTACAGTAGGCTTCAGGAACGTAGTTCTGGAGGAAGAGGAGGAGGAGCGGGGAGGTGGGGGGGGGGGGGGGGGGGGGGGGGGAGGAGGGATACTGCTGCTACATCAAACACCTCCACTGTATCTGTGGCCAGACAGCCTTTAGAGATGACATTTCACTGTAACACTACAGACCTCCAGACCAGCTTTTCTTTATGTGTGTGTGTGTGTGTGTGTGTGTGTGTGTGCACAGGAACCATGTGTGTGTGTGTGTGTGTGTGTGTGTGTGTGTGTGTGCGTTTACAGAGGGGTGTCCTGGTTATAAAGGGGAGGAGTCCAGCAGGTGGGGGATGGCTTAGAGAGTTTATAAGAGAGCTGTCCACATCATGTTCTTCTACAGAGCTTCAGTCATACTGGAATACTACCACACACTGTTCTGGTCTGGTCTAATCTGGTCTAGTCTGGTCTGGTCTGGTCTGGTCTGGGGATAAACAGCTCACATCTCAGCTTCACAGTCAGGTAGAGTATCTACAGATAAACCAGCTGTAATCACTGGATATTAGGGATCAATATTCAATATTATTTGATTGATATTAGATTTATTTACAGAGGAAAATGTTTTCTATTGTGAAACAATCATCCACTGGATATCTGCATGCCAAATGGAATGTGAACATGAACTAGTCTGAAAATAATGACTGTGTAAATAATATGACAGTATAACATCACATCAACTTCAGATAATAAATTGATTCTGCATGTAACTGATGGCGGGTTATTCTGTGCCGAACTGTAGTAACAACTTCCAGTTCAGCCAATCACATAATGATGGTGTTTTATCTGCTTTTGCCCAGAGAGACTATTCTCTGATAATCACCATTTGGGTCTGAGGGCTGGACTACAAAGACACAGACTAATCATCTACAGAACCAGGTCCAATCTCATCTATTCATCAACTATGACATGCTAACCAGTTCAGCATCTATCATGTTTTTACTGTGTTCTGCACCTGTTGTCACTGAGAGGTGACACTGGTTCCAGATCCTCACATGTAGGCTTGTCTATGTCAGACGTAGTGGAGGGGTTGAATGAATTATGTTGTTGTTGTTGATTATGTTGTTGTTGTTGTTGGTTGTGAGGATGATGATGATGATGATTATGATGATATTGTTGTTGTTGATGTTGTTGATGATGATGAGGATGATGATGATGAGGATGATGTTGTTGTTGTTGTTGATGATGATGATGATGATGATGATGATGATGATGATGATGATGATGTTGTTGTTGTTGTTGTAGTTTTCCTGAGGAAGATGATGATGAGGAGGGTTCTAGCCCTGCTGTCTCTGCTCTCTCTGTGTCTCTCTCAGAAGTGGAAGCAGGAGACATCAGAGTGGGATAGAGGTAAGGTAGACCAGATACAGTCACTAGTATGTAATCTACTTCCTGTATGTGTAGAGTCTCTTTGATAGAGGTAAGGCAGACCAGACACAGTCACTAGTATGTAATCTACTTCCTGTATGTGTAGAGTCTCTTTGATAGAGGTAAGGTAGACCAGACACAGTCACGAGTGTGTAATATACTTCTTGTAAACATTTACATTTACATCATTTAACAGACGCTCTTATCCAGAGCGACTTACAAATTGGTGCATTCAACTTATGATAGCCAGTGGGACAACCACTTTATTATTTTATTTATTATTATTATTATTATTATTATTATTATTATTATTATTATTATTATTATTATATATTTGTTATTTTTTTATGGGGGGTGGGGGAAGAAGGATTACTTTATACTATTCCAGGTATTCCTTAAAGAGGTAGGGTTTCAAGTGTCTCCGGAAGGTGATCAGTGACTCCACTGTCCTGGCGTCGTGGGGGAGCTTGTTCCACCATTGGGGTGCCAGAGCAGTGAATAGCTTTGACTGGGCTGAGCGGGACTGTGCTTCCGTAGAGGTAGGGGAGCTAGCAGGCCAGAGGTGGATGAAAGTAGTGCCCTCGTTTGGGTGTAGGGTCTGATCAGAGCCTGAAGGTAAGGAGGTGCCGTTCCCCTCACAGCTCCGTAGGCAAGCACCATGGTCTTGTAGTAGATGCGAGCCTCAACTGGAAGCCAGTGGAGTGTGCGGAGGAGCGGGGTGACATGAGAGAACTTGGGAAGGTTGAACACCAGACGGGCTGCAGCGTTATGGATAAGTTGTAGGGGTTTAATGGCACAGGCAGGGAGCCCAGCCAACAGCGAGTTGCAGTAATCCAGACTGGAGATGACAAGTGCCTGGATTAGGACCTGTGCCGCTTTCTGTGTAAGGTAGGGTCGTACTCTGCGAACGTTGTAGAGCATGAACCTGCAGGATCGGGTCACCGCTTTGATGTTAGCGGAGAATGACAGGGTGTTCTCCAGGGTCACGCCAAGGTTCTTTGCACTCTGGGAGGAGGACACAATGGAGTTGTCAACCGAGATGGTGAGATCATGGAGCGGGCAGTCCTTCCCCGGGAGGAAGAGTAGCTCCGTCTTGCCGAGGTTCAGCTTGAGGTGGTGATCCGACATCTAATATGTCTGCCAGACATGCAGAGATGCGATTCGCCACCTGGTTATCAGAAGGGGGAAAGGAGAAAATTAATTGTGTGTCGTCTGCGTGGCAATGATACGAGAGACCATGTGAGGATATGACAGAGCCAAGTGACTTGGTGTATAGAGAGAATAGGAGAGGGCCTAGAACTGAGCCCTGGGGGACAACAGTGGTGAGAGTACGTGGTGCGGAGACAGATTCTCACCACGCCACCTGGTA
This sequence comes from Coregonus lavaretus, assembly GCF_964263955.1. NCBI lineage: Eukaryota > Metazoa > Chordata > Actinopteri > Salmoniformes > Salmonidae > Coregonus > Coregonus lavaretus. Next base: position 36,934,792 of record NC_140015.1, on the reverse strand, counting down.
GGAGCGACCTGTCAGGTAGGACGCAATCCAAGAGTGAGCAGCGCTGGAGATGCCCAACTCGGAGAGGGTGGAGAGGAGGATCTGATGGTTCACAGTATCAAAGGCAGCGGATAGGTCTAGAAGGATAAGAGCAGAGGAGAGAGAGTTAGCTTTAGCAGTGCGGAGAGCCTCCGTGACACAGAGAAAAGCAGTCTCAGTTGAATGACCAGTCTTGAAACCTGACTGGTTTGGATCAAGAAGGTCATTCTGAGAGAGATAGCAGGAGAGTTGGCTAGAGACGGCACGCTCAAGAGTTTTGGAGAGAAAAGAAAGAAGGGATACTGGTCTGTAGTTGTTGACATCGGAGGGATCGAGTGTAGGTTTTTTGAGGAGGGGCGCAACTCTCGCTCTCTTGAAGACGGAAGGGACATGGCCAGCGGTCAAGAATGAGTTGATGAGCGAGGTGAGGTAAGGGAGAAGGTCTCCGGAAATGGTCTGGAGAAGAGAGGAGGGGATAGGGTCAAGCGGGCAGGTTGTTGGGCGGCCCGGCCGTCACAAGTCGCAAGATTTCATCTGGAGAGAGAAGGGAGAAAGAAGTCAAAGCATAGGGTAGGGCAGTGTGAGCAGGAGTGTCTGTCAAGTGGCTCAGTGACTCGTGTTTGCATCTCAATGTGAAAAAAACTGTTTGCATGTTCTTCACAAAGAGGGCAACAGATGCTACTGAGCCAGAAGTCTATGTGTCAGGGGAGAAGCTCCAGGGGGTATCTGATTTTAAGTACCTTGGCATCATACTTGATTCCAACCTCTCTTTTAAAAAGCATGTGAAAAAGGTAATTCAAATAACCAAATTCAACCTAGCTAATTTCCGATTTATACGAAATTGTTTGACTACAGAGGTAGCAAAACTGTACTTCAAATCTATGATACTCCCCCACTTAACATACTGCTTGACTAGTTGGGCCCAAGCTTGCTGTACAACAGTAAGACCTATTCAGTCTGTCTACAAACAGGCTCTCAAAGTGCTTAATAGGAAGCCCAATAGCCATCATCACTGTAACATCCTTAGAAAGCATGAGCTCCTGAGTTGGGAAAATCTTGTGCAATACACCGATGCATGTCTTGTATTCAAGATCCTAAATGGCTTGGCTCCCCCTCCACTCAGTATTTTTGTTAAACAGAAAACCCAAACATATGGCAGCAGATCCACAAGGTCTGCCATGAGAGGTGACTGTGTAGTTCCCCTAAGGAAAAGCACCTTTAGTAAATCTGCTTTTTCTGTGAGAGCTTCCCATGTCTGGAATACACTGCCATCAGACACACACAACTGCACCACATATCACACTTTCACAAAATGCTTGAAGACATGGCTAAAGGTCAATCAGATTTGTGAACATGGTCCCTAGCTGTGTGTTGCCGCTTTCCATGTCTGTTGTCTGTAACTTGTGAGGTGTGGAAACACTTTGTTGCTTTTATGAATTTTGTCTTGCTGCTTTTTGTTCTATGTTGCTCTGTCTGTATGCTACGTCTTGCTTGTCCTATGTTGCTATGTCTGTATGCTATGTCTTGTTCTATGTTGTTATTGTCTATATTGTAATTGTTTTTAATAACCTGCCCAGGGACTGCGGTTGAAAATTAGCCGGCTGGCTAAAACCGGCACTTTTACTGAAACGTTGATTAATGTGCACTGTCCCTGTAAAAATAAACTCAAACTCAAACTCAAACTTAATAAATGAGGATCGGATGTTGTCAACCTTCTTTTCAAAATGGTTGACGAAGTCATCCACAGAGAGGGAGGAGGGAGTGGGAGGAGGAGGAGGATTCAGCAGGGAGGAGAAGGTGGCAAAGAGCTTCCTAGGGTTAGAGGCAGAGGCTTGAAATTTAGAGTGGTAGAAAGTGGCTTTAGCAGCGGAAACAGAGGAAGAGAATGTAGAGAGGAGGGAGTGAATAGATGACAGGTCCGCAGGGAGTCTAGTTTTCCTCCATTTCCGCTCGGCTGCCCGGAGCCCTCTTCTATGAGCTCGCAATGATTCGTCAAGCCACGGAGCAGGAGGGGAGGACCGAGCCGGCCGGGAGGATAGGGGACATAGAGAGTCAAAAGATGCAGAAAGGGAGGAGAGGAGGGTTGAGGAGGCAGAATCAGGAGATCGGAGGGAGAAGGATTTAGTAGAGGGAAGAGATGATAGGATGGAAGAGGAGAGAGTAGCGGGAGAGAGAGAGCGAAGGTTGCGACGGCACATTACCATCTGAGTAGGGGCAGAGTGAGTAGTGTTGGAGGAGAGCGAGAGAGAAAAGGATACAAAGTAGTGGTCGGAGACTTGGAGGGGAGTTGCAGTGAGATTAGTAGAAGAACAGCATCTAGTAAAGCTGAGGTCAAGCGTATTGCCTGCCTTGTGAGTAGGGGGTGACGATGAGAGGGTGAGGTCAAAAGACGAAAGGAGTCTCTTTGATAGAGGTAAGGTAGACCAGACACAGTCACTATTATGTAATCTACATACTGTATGTGTGTAGTCTCTTTAATAGAGGTACGGCAGAACAGACACAGTCACTAGTTTGTAAACTACTTCCTGTATGTGTAGAGTCTCTTATGTAGCACACTTCAAGCAGTATGTTCTATACATCCATTGATATTGAATAGATATTGTGTTCTAATAGCTTGTTATCTTCAAGACATGAACAGCCAGTGGTACAGTACAGTATAGTCTACCTTCTGTATCTGAGTGGTGAATGAACATTCCCATGTCATCTCCAGCAGATAAAAGCCAGACTAAGATCTGCTCCAACCTGACCCAGGTGCTGGACAACTGGAAGTTTGCCATCATCAACCAGGTGAAGGACCTGCTGATCAACGATCACGCCTCCGTCCTTCCAGAATACGTCAGGTAGGTGACATCATCCCACGTGTCAGAAAGAAAGAGAGAAAGAGAAAAAGAGAGAGAGAGAGAGAGAGAGAGAGAGAGAGAGAGAGAGAGAGAGAGAGAGAGAGAGAGAGAGAGAGAGAGAGAGAGAGAGAGAGAGAGAGAGAGAGAGAGAGAAATATTGTGTTCAACAACAAACTACACATACCTCGGCCTAAACATCAGCGCCACAGGTAACTTCCACAAAGCTGTGAACGATCTGAGAGAGACAAGGCGAGAAGGGCCTTCTATGCCATCAAAAGGAACATAAAATTCGACATACCAATTAGGATCTGGCAAAAAATACTTGAATCAGTTATAGAACCCATTGCCCTTCATGGTTGTGAGGTCTGGGGTCTGCTCACAAACCAAGAATTCACAAAATGGGACAAACACCAAATTGAGACTCTGCATGCAGAATTCTGCAAAAATATCCTCCGTGTACAACGAAAAACACCAAATAATACATGTAGAGCAGAATTAGGCCGATACCCGCTAATTATCAAAATCCAGAAAATAGCAGTTAAATTCTACAACCACCTAAAAGGAAGCGATTCCCAAACCTTCCATAACAAAGCCATCACCTACAGAGGGCTGAACCTGGAGAAGAGTCCCCTAAGCAAACTGGTCCAGGGGCTCTGTTCACAAACACAAACAGACCCCACAGAGACCCAGGACAGCAGCACAATTAGATCCAACCAAATCATGAGAAAACAAAAAGATAATTACTTGACACATTGGAAAGAATTAACAAAAAACTGAGCAAACTAGAATGCAATTTGGCCTTAAACAGAGAGTACACAGCGGCAGAATACCTGACCACTGTGACTGACCCAAAGTTAGGAAAGCTTTGACTATGATCAGAATCAGTGAGCATAGCCTTGCTATTGAGAAAGGCCGCCGAAGGCAGACCTGGCTCTCAGAGGAGAAGACAGGCTATGTGCACACTGCCCACAAAAGGAGGTGGAAACTGAGCTGCACTTCCTAACCTCCTGCCAAATGTATGACCCTATTAGAGACACATATTTCCCTCAGATTACAAAGACCCACAAATAATTCGAAAACAAACCCAATTTTGATAAACTCCCATATCTATTGGGTGAAACACCACAGTGTGCCATCACAGCAGCAAGATTTGTGACCTGTTGCCAAAAGAAAAGGGCAACCAGTGAAGAACAAACACCATTGTATATACAACCCATATTTATGTTAATTTATTTTCCCTTTTGTACTTTAACTATTAGCACATAATATGATATTTGAAATGTCTTTATTCTTTTGGAACTTTTGTGAGTGTAAAGTTTACTGTCATTTTTTATTTAATTTTTTTCACTTTTGTTTATTATCTACTTCACTTGATTTGACAATGTTAACATATGTTTCCCATGCCAATAAAGCCCTTAAATTGAAATTGAATTGAATAGAGAGAGAGAGAGAGAGAGAGAGAGAGAGAGAGAGAGAGAGAGAGAGAGAGAGAGAGAGAGAGAGAGAAAGAGAGAGAGAGAGAGAGAGAGAGAGAGAGAGAGAGAGAGAGAGAGAGAGAGAGAGAGAGAGAGAGAGAGAGAGAGAGAGAGAGTGAGAGTGACGGTTGTTTGAGAGAGAAGAGAGAGAGAGCAGGAAAGAGAGCGAGAAGTTCATGATTATAGTACAGCGAGAACTTCACATTTTTTGCTTTACTATAAATGATTTGTTGACCTAACTTTTAGCTCATAGCTTGACTGCAGGCCAGTCATTGTTCATCAACGTGATGGATGAGTGTAGCGGTCCGTGCATGACGGGGTCTGTACGTGTAAGGACCTCACTATGGAAAGCTCCAGTCAGAAAATCTGTAACTGCAGCAGCCTCCTGGGCCTGTAATCACAAAGCATCTCAGAGTAGTGAGGAGTGCTGATCTAGGATCAGTTTTAGATCATAATGAATAATATTATGCTGAACAAAAGCATGAGCGCAACATGCAACAATTTCAAAGATTTTACTGAGTTACAGTTCATATAAGGAAATCAGTCAATTGAAATAAATTCATCAGGCCCTAATCTATGTATTTCACATGACTGGACAGGAGTGCAGCCATGAATGGGCCTGGGAGGGCAAAGGCCCACCCACTGGGGAGCCAGGCCCAGCCACTGGGAGCCAGGCCCAGCCAATCAGAATGTGTTTTTCCCCACAAAAGGGCTTTATTACAGACATAAATACTCCTCATTACCCTCGCCCCAACCCCCCTCAGACAATCCCACAGGTGAAGAAGCCGGATGTGGAGGTCCTTGGCTGGTGTGGTTACACGTGGTCTTTGGATCTGAGGCCAGTTGGAAGTACTGCCAAATTCTCTAAAACAACGTTGTAGGTAGCTTATGGTAGATAAATGAATATTCAATTCTCTGGCAACAGCTCTTGTGGACTTTCTTGCAGTCAGCATGACAATTGCACGCTCCCTCAAAACTTGAGACGTCTGTGGCATTGTGTTGTGTGACAAAACTGCACATTTTACATTTACATTTACGTCATTTAGCAGACGCTCTTATCCAGAGTGACTTACAAATTGCTGCATTCAACTTATGATAGCCAGTGGGACAACCACTTTTTTATTTTATGGGGGGGGGGGTAGAAGGATTACTTTTATACTATTCCAGGTATTCCTTAAAGAGGTAGGTTTTCAAGTGCCTTTTATTGTCCCCAGCACAAGGTGCACCTGTGTAATGATCATTCTGTTTAATCAGCTTGTTGATATGCCACTCCTGTCAGGTGGATAGATTATCATGACAAAGGAGAAATGCTCACTAACAAGGGTGTAAACAAACTTGTGCACAACATTTGCGTGAAAAAACGTTTTTGTCCATATCTTTTATTCAGCTCATGAAACAGGGGACCAACAATTTACATGTTGCGGTTGTATTTTTATTCAGTGTATATGGACAGAGAGGACCTGTTAAGTATTTATGCATAGTCACTTTAACTCTACCCACATGTACATATTACCTCAACTAGCCGGTGCCCCCGCACATTGACTATGCAACGGTACCCCCCTGTATATATAGCCTCCCTACTGTCACTTTATTCTATTGTATATATAGCCTCCCTACTGTCACTTTATTTTTTACTTCTGCTCTTTTTTTTCTCAACACTTTTTTGTTGTTGTTTTATTCTTACTTTTTTGTTTAAAATAAATGCACTGTTGGTTAAGGGCTGTAAGTAAGCATTTCACTGTAATGTCTGCACCTGTTGTATTCGGCGCATGTGACCAATAAAATTTGATTTGATTTGATTTGATTTGATCCTAGATCAGTGAACTAAGAGTTCTGGCTGAGACATCAAAGACGACTAGCTAGCAGCCATCCAACCAGTCCTGGAGAGACTCAGTGTTCCTACTCTGAGCCCTGCAGGCAGCCAATAACACATCACGTGTACCAGCATGTTTGCTGTAAGCGTTCACTCTCCAATATCAGGCCTGGATAGGCTGCAGTGCACGCACACAGTAACATAGCTTGACATTAAAGCCAGACATGTTTTCTCATTGATGAAGAATGTCATTGATGTTTAATGACGCTCTAGTTTCCCATGTCTTCTGTCCTGATGTTTCCTGCAAATTACACAATGAGACGTTTTCCATCATATTTTATTTTAATATATTCTAGCCTCTTTAGCAGCGTGGCCCATTAAAATGTAGTTGTCATTTCACAACGTGTAAAGCAGTGTGTAGACTACATCTTAGCAGCGTGGCTCATTAAATTGTAATAGGGATTTCACAATGTGTAAAGTGGTGTGTAGACTACGTAGTGTTATAATTTAGTGGGCGGCAGGTAGCTTAGTGGTTAAGAGCGTAGTGCCAGTAACCGAAAGGTCGCTGGTTCTAATCCCCGAGCCGACTAGGTGAAAAATCTGTCGATGTGCCCTTGAGCAAGGCACTTAACCCTAATTGCTCCTGTAAGTCGCTCTGGATAAGAGCGTCTGCTAAATAACTAAAATGTAAATGTAAATGTAGTGCACTAACATTTCAATTGCATTTCTAGTTCAAAACATATTGGGGTGGTTTCCCGGACACAGATGAAGCCTAAATCTGGACTGAAAAGCTTTTTAAATGGAGATTCTCCATTGATCATGCTTTTTTTTTTTTTTTTGCAGGACTGTTTCCAGGAACAGGCCCATAGTCCTTCGACTGACCCCTTCATGACAGTGGCCTGATCTAGTTAATTCCCTCTCTGTTGCTCTTCTCCTGTGTAGATCTGCTGGGCCTCTGCCTCTGTAACCGGCACCACTGTACTGCTAACAGTATAGCTTCCTTCACTGTCTCTGTTCCCTTACTGACCTCTGTAACCGGCACCACTGAACTGCTAACAGTATAGCTTCCTTCACTGTCCCTGTTCCTACCACTGCTAGAACTAGTGATCCTCTGCTTACTATCCAGCTGCACCACCACCACCTACCCACTGGGCACAGACGTTTGTTCAACGTTTAGTTTTGATTTACATTTGGTTGAGTTGTCAACTGACGTGAAATCAACAGAAAATGTCACCATGTCATTGGATTTAAGTAAAAAGTTGGATGAAGAAATACGTAATTCCCTTACGTTAATGACGTTTTTCTAATCCAATCAGTTTTCCACGTTGATTCAACGTCATCACATAGATTCTTTGGGTTGAAATGACGTGGAAACACTTTGATTCAACCAGTTTTTGCCCAGTTGGTAGCAATTCAGTGACACGACTTCTCTATTTCTCTCTCTCTCTCTCTCTCTCTCTCTCTCTCTCTCTCTCTCTCTCTCTCTCTCTCTCTCTCTCTCTCTCTCTCTCTCTCTCTCTCTCTCTCTCTCTCTCTCTCTCTCTCTCTCTCTCCCTCCCCCCTCTCTCTCTCTCTCTCTCTCTCTCTCTCTCTCTCTCTCTCTCTCTCTCTCTCTCTCTCTCTCTCTCTCTCTCTCTCTCTCTCCCTCTGCAGGATTCAGCCCCTGTCTGAGGCCCTGGGGGACCTCTACAAGCAGTTCAACTCTCTGAAGGATGAGCTGAGAAGGCTCAGCTCCAAGTTCGACAGGGTGGAGGGCTTCGTAGACGACCTGCAGGCTGGGAAACTCCCCCGACCCCCTGTGTGGACCCCTCAATGCCCCATACGGAGGGTCACTCCCTGGCCTCCGCTGAGGATGCCACTGAGGGCACCGTTAAGGGGAGAGGTGAGGGCACCACCAAGGGCACAGATGAGGGTACAGATGAGGATTCCAGAGCGGGGAAACGGCACGGGTCCAGGGTCCACAGGGACTAGAGGAAGGAGGGTCCCTAAACCTTAATCAGATGATTGACAGGTGTATTGTACAACGATAAACGATAAACTGTCATCTAGTGTGGATGCTCGCCAATGTTTTATAGTTATGAATAGTTTCTCATTACAGTTATCATTATATCTATCATTCTTGGTGTGGAAAGCCCTTCAGGACTAATATAGTCTCAACTACATCACTACACTCTTCTCTGAACCAGATCAACACAGAACTGATGAAAGCTTTGTACTGACAACAGAGCTACTGTACACTAACTATCAATAACATGATCATTGGTGATTGATTTGATATTGAAGGTGTGTGTTGATGATGTGTGATGGACATAGTGTAGTCTAGAAATGTTCTAATCATTGGATTCATCATCTCATATTATAAGAAGTGTATCCATACACAATATTTGTACGTATAGTATCTGTAAATACTGCAAATACAGAGTAAGGTACTACAGGACTACTTTACAAATAAACTGTTGAAATAAAACTCTTTCTCCCTGCTCGCAAATATACACATGCACAATCCATGCCTCAATTGTCTCAAGGCTTGAAAATCCTTCTTTAACCTGTCTCCTCCCCTTCATCTACACTGATTAAGTGGATCTAACAGGTGACATCAATAAGAGATCATAGCTTTAACCTGGATTCACCTGGTCAGTATATGGCATGGAAATAGCAGATGTTCCTAATGATTTGTCCACTCAGTATATACTGTTGAAATACAGCTCTTTCAGGCACAACGTGGCAGCATATTCAAACTTATTGAGCCACAAGGTGGCAGCATATTACAATATGATTCTATCTTCTCTTTCCACCTGCTGGCAAAGATATTAATGACTAAAATGTTATTGTACATCGTAGTAAGAATCAAGTTTATAACACTATTGAATATTGTAACTATAAACTATGAATATATTGAATATATCATGCTATTGTACTGTTCTTTTAATTCATCATACAGAGAAATATGATAGTACAAGAAAATTAGCCAGGAAATAATGTGATCCCCAATCACATGCTTTCTTTACAATTTTTTTTTTTTTTTAATATAGATATGGATGATTATTAAATAGGCACTTTTAGAATAATCTTATAATACAATCATATCGTACTAATGAAAGGTTCTCAATAATGTGAAGTTCTAATATAAACTAAACCTCTGGTCCATCTCTGGTTATTCATTAACATTACAGTAAACATGCCCTACATCCTGGATAGTTGATCAACAATTTCTGGATCTGGACAAATGTCAGAGAGCAGGCTACTGAATTTGGGTTCAGTTAAATTCCCCCTCATTTAGTGCTACTAACAATGATGCTCATCAACATGCTCAAATACAAACACTTGTTCTTTACAATGCTCTTTATTGAATATCCACAATACAGCAAAGCTCTAACAATTCCTCTATTATAAATCTGCAAAGCAACACATTTCAAATATACAGAGTCTACTTATCATATAGCCTAGCCTATGATATCAGTATTAGTAGCAATTTCTCTCTTTTTTGGACCCGAGTGTATATATGCAGGTAAACCTTCTGATGCATTAACAATAACTTGAAAAGCGATGTAGAATATCAAATTGACATTACAATGGTTCTCAAACTATTCAGTGCTGCATTCAGACTTCTTGATGCCTTTCTCAGCGAACTTGGAGCCCGCGGTGACTTTACATGAGAACACTTTGTCCTGGTTCCATTCTGACGTGTCAACCGTCAGACAGCTGCTGAGTTGGAACGTCTTGTCGGCTTGCGGCACGGGGCCACTCGTAGCGATGCCGCTGGTGACCGGATTCCCTCCCGCTGTCCAGCTCACATCAGCGTAGCCCATGGCCATCTGACTAGCCAGACACACCAGGGTGACAGAGCAGGTCTAGAACGATGACTTACTCAGTCCCCCCATCAGAGCAGGTCTATGAAGTTGAAGCCTTTATAGTGTACTCCTTTTGACCAGAGCCCATTTGTCCTTTCAAGTGCCCTTGTTAAAAGTAGTGCACTATAAAAGGAATGAAGAGCCATTTGGGCTCTGGTCAGCTGCAACCTCAGTTTCAGTTCACTTCTCCGGGCACCTGCAGATCTCCCCTCCTCTCCCCTCCTCTCCCACACAGTTCTGAGAGGAGATAAAATAACCTCTTCATTTACATGAAGCTATAAATAAGGAGAGGAGGAGGGGAAGCAGGTGTGTCCTGGGGGAGAAAGAGAGCAACACATCACTGCCTGTAACTCAGTGTCAGAGCTAGAACACGTCCCTGGTGAATTACTCTGATAACTACAGATAGTAGACATGAAACCATCATGTTTTTTATTTATTTTATTTATTTCACCTTTATTTAACCAGGTAAGCCAGTTGAGAACAAGTTCTCATTTACAACTGCGACCTGGCCAAAATAAAGCAAAGCAGTGCGATAAAAACAACAACACAGAGTTACATATGGGGTAAAAAAACATAAAGTAAAAAATACAACAGAAAATATATATACAGTGTGTGTTTTACTGGGGTGGGATGTAAGGATGGCCCAGCGAGACTAGGTGGGACTGAAACCAGTGGTCTGACCAGCACCAACTGGGCCTGCTGTAGAGTAGGTCTATCCTCAGTCATTAGTGGTGGTCCTATGTCTTTCTCTGGTGGACTTTAACAGAACTTCAGCCTTTATTCTGATCACTGATGCACAATGTAAAACATAACATGACACTGAGTGTACAAAACATTAAGAACATCTTCCTAATATTGAGTTGAATCTTACAAGGTCATAGTTCTTATTCATACTGAAAATAGTTCTTATTCATACTGAAAATTATACTGAGTCCAACATCTAATGTTAAAAATAGAGAACAGTTTAAACCATTTAATAATTGCAGCCAGGGGCGCAACTTGTCCCCCCCCACATTCTGAAATTGCATTTTTGTCCGCCCAGTTTTATCATTGCAATGTGATACAAAAAGCCGGGAGAGTTGAGCATAGTTCAGTGTGTATGTGTTGCGCTCTTTCACCAAGTTATAAAAGCAAGCAGAGCAGAAACTGGCTACTATTGAGTTGACTGATGTAGCTGGCAAGGTAACTGCTGTCAACTGAACAGAAAAAAACTAAACTAGTGATTATTCGCAGTACTGAGCTGGTATTGTAACCGACATGTTTCATCCCCTCTCCACTGAAGTGAATGAATAAGCTAAGCTAGCTAGTAGCTACCACAGCCAGGTCAGTTCTAGCCTCTAGTTATCCGACAGATAGCGATATGAGGTGGCTATTATTACAATCAAACAGCTGTTTTTTGTATGAAATGTTTTGTAGCCTTTGTTTTGTCTCGTTTCAGAAGTAAATGAACTTGGCTAATGTTGTATCTAAATAATAATGCTAATTATGCTGTTAGAACAAGGAGTCCGCTTACACTGTACTTTGATTATAAAGGTTTATTTATATCACAAGATTTCAGCGTAAGTTTACAGACATCTGCAGGCATCTGGAGAACAATGACCCAAAATAATATTATGTTCTGTCCTCCTTTGTCTCAACCAAGTATTTATACTTTTTAACATGATATGGGTGGTCTCTCCTAGAGACCAATCCCATGACTCCACACAACAGACTTCCTCTGTTTTATGGGGTGCCCCTATAAAACTGCTCCTCAGATGCTTCCCTAAGCTGAATCAACATCCTCCAAGATACCATTTGCAAACGTTAGCAAAGTCATAAATTCCTTAGACACCACATATTCCCCCCTTCGAGACAAATTAAGTCTCGAAAACAAAAAGAATAGGATTATGACAAATAACAATTTCTCTTATTGAGTATCTTTAACAATAAACCAAAAACACATTTTTCTATGGAGTGTAAATACATTTCTATGAAATATGAACAAATCTTTATGGTGTGTGAGAGCGAAAAACCTGTCTGGCAGCTTTCTTTCCAAATATCCATCAATCAATCAAGACAGTAAAATTCTCTCACGGCCCATCTGCCCCAGGCAACCACCTAAGTACTCCAGATCAATTCATAAATCTTTATCAATGCATTTGAAACTATGATGCAATTTGAATACACATGAAAGCCTCAGCAAACAAAATACAATCAAAAATGTCCACATTCAGGCTGGTCAACCCATCGGACCCTCCTGTGGATTCTCTCTATCCCTGTCTAGACCCAATATCCCTAAGCATCCACGAAATAAACAAAAACATCTGAGATCCCCACATGTACCCAATAACAGCAAATATCATTCTACAAAAATTCATACAGAAAGAATATGACACAAATTATGTATTACACATGCAAATATGTCTATATATCATTGCAGACACTGGAATGTAGTCCACTACACTTCATCTCCTCAGCAGTGTCGACTTCCAATGCAATGTTGATGATGGAATCGGAACATTTCCACACCTTCCTTGTTCCACTTCCTCCAGTCCATTCATATTGTCCTTTCATATTGTCCATGTTTGAGTATTTGAATCCCCTCTACACATTCCCCCATATGCTTCTGGAAGAAAAGAAAAGACCAAACAGTATCTTTTGCAAAACAACACATTCAAATTAAAACATCAATATCAACTAAAAATGATATATACAATTATATATAAAATGAATCACATACCATTACCCCCCTTTGATTCATCACAAAATACTAAAATCACACTAATATTTAAAAACATTTGAAAAATGATTGGATATTCAAAATGGATATCTATCCATCAATACTCCATCCAGTCCCACTTGTTCATCTTCATCTAGATCAGTAACAGTTAACAACGGCATCTGAGTGTTTTCTCCAGGCATCACAACTCCAACCCATCTCAATATCATAGCCTTCGCAAAAGTCAATAACAAAGTACAAAAGCAAAACATCACACACAGCGCTATCAGAGCTGCTACTAAAATCTGAACCATCACTGCTCCCACTGGGCCTAACTGATCTTGCAACCAAGCCTTCGCTGACCATCCAGCTCCTTCAGATCTACCAAATGCATCCCTTATATTCTTCAATGCATCTATAACACTAGTGATATTATCGGAACTATCTGGGATCAAAGTATAACAATCATCCCCCGTCAAATTCATAGCCAAACATAAGCCACCTTGTTTTGCTAAAATATAGTCAAGAGCCATGTCATGTTTCAACAGCGTCAGTCTGTGACTTCTTTGAGTATTCGACAGAAGGTTAAACCCTCTTATCGTTTCATTTGCAAAACCCTGCAAAGTATAGGTAATATTATCAATGTGATCTGCCAAAAATGTTACACCATACCATGGAAAAAGTCCCAGTCCCCACTTCTCTCCTAGACTTATCCTCCAATGGTAGGCTTCTAGACTATGAAATTCCGCCATGTCCCTTTTCACCCTATTTCCAAACCTAGACTCAGATTTATCTGTGTCCGGTGCTTCCCCTCTTTTAATGGTAAAAACCTTAAATGGAAGCTTCAACGTCGACATGTAACAACATCCTGTCCACCCATAGGGTAAGAATATATACTCTTTCTCACCACAAACCCACCAAATATCTCTAAAATTCCCAATAGTCACATTACCAGGCAAAAGCTGATCTTTCACCATCAAAGTCCTGCTCTTCTTACTAACTGGAACATGAAAAGTTACATTATATTTCTCATTACTAACCTTATGTTCATGCTTACCCAAAGTCATCATATAATCATCACAATCTGATATTCCCATAAACATCCCCTTTCCATCATATGTTTTAATAGAACAAAAACAGCTTTTAGCCCTCACTGGTTTCACCTCCAATGCTTCAGGAATCGCTGTTAACTGATTTTCCTTCCTATCTAACAAATTCACATAGGGTAATTCATTTAACCAAGAACACTTAAACCTAGGCCTAAACAAATGTTTCGACAACGACATTAATGTATCTGTTAATGATTGTTGCTGATACAACAGCCATGATAAAGCATAAGATTGACACATACTTGATAGAGGTTGAGCTACCTTCTCTAAGATTCAACCCCATGTTCCTTGTGCTAGAATTCTCAACAGACATGGACCCTCAAGATTCCTCACTGATCTTACAGTATGAGTTAACTGCTGGAACCAAAGATTCCTACCTGCCCATCCATCTTTAATTTGCAAAACAGAAGAATCAAATCCATATGCCTTCCATTTAGTTTCTCTCTTCCCTAACGGGCGGTATTGATCAGATATATCTTCTTGTCTTCCATTAAAATAAAAAAACTCATCCTGTACCTCCATGATAGTATTCTGCACTATTTCAGATGAATCTACATCATTCTCCCCTACCATCTGCTCTCCTATTTCAACACTATCCCTACTACCATTGACAGCATTCTCCATCCGTATCATAAACTCCTGAGTCACTCTTGCTACATCCTTTAGTTTCAGAAAAGTTGTTGTTGGTGTCTGTGTCATATTTCCTAAATTTGTTATTGCCGTCGTACCATTAATCTCTTTCAAAGTTGCTATTAAAATAGTTGCTTTAGTTGATGTATTAACACTCTTAACTATTTCCAGTGGGAAAGTTACAGATATCCTCTGTGTATTATTTACTGTTGGAGTGGCTACTGTAATATACTTCTCCTGAACTCCTTTGGTGACTGTGGAAGCTTGTGAAATCTTCCATCATAAGCGTCACCTTACGAGTTACATAGCTTTTAACCAATAATTCTTAGCCGGAACAAATGTTAATGCTTGCACTAAATAAGTACACATATATTCTCCCTGATCTTTCCATGTAACATTACGCAAAATAAGTGAGCAATCACTCATAACCCTCTTCCACTTCATATCGTTGTACAAAATATACTTCCTTTGACTAGGGGTCACAGCTTCTACTTCTGGTCCTGATAACAACACTTCTTCTCCATAATTATCTCTCCATGTGGGAGGAACGTCACCACCCCCACTCCATCTCTCACATCTACAAGGAAGATGAGCTGTACCACCCATCCTAACCCTAATGACAGTCTTTTCCTCTAAAATTGGTGCTGGAGCGATAGGCTCCCTTGTATTCAAATGTGATACATTTATAGCTTTAATAACTGTCAATGTTGAAAGAGTTGAATTGCTTCTCACTGTTGTTATAATAGGCTGAAGTGTTGATGTCATTGTTGTTGATTCATCCATTTTCCCTAAAGCTTTTAACTCTTTACTTGTATTTCCATCTATCACCACTAGTGTCACTACATTAACTCTCAGTCCCAACTCTAATCCCTCACTTTCAAACTGTTGATTATAAAAAATACATTTATAATCACCTTGATCTTCCTGCTGGGAATTGTAAATATAGATACTGCAATCACCCTCAATCTTCACTCTTCTCTTATCATTCAGCAACGCATACTTTCTCAATGCAACTGCTCCTAACATATCTAAACTCCTGCCATATCTATCTTCCCACTGAACTCTAAATTTCCCTTCACCACTGTTCTCTCTCGTGCACTTACATTGAAGCTGAGCTGACCGTCCTAGAGTTCCTTCAACTCTAGTTTTCTTAACTTTTTAATCTTACTTTTCTCCTAACTTTTCAAAAACCATTTCGCTGATTTATCCACAAATTCCTTTCCCACTAATTTGAGGATATGTGATCGGGAAGTCCCCACCTGCTTATGACTTCTTTACACAAAAACTTGGCAAACGACTGAGCATATTTTAGCTCAGTTTGACATCTTATTCACATCTATGTGTAGGAATGTAACCAAGAATAACAGTCACCCCCTGTAAACATTATTTTGCAGACAGACTGTCCTCCTTCCTATGATATAGTCAATCTGTTCAAGCAAATATGGTTCCCAAAAACCCTACTCCTTTGTGATCTTTCTCCTAATCTCCCCCCTTGCAACATTAGCTAACCCCTAGCTTCCTAAATCATCAGACCTAAGAGGTCTAGAGGCGCTACTATCAACCCCTTATGGTTTCTCCCAAAACAACAATTGATTGTTACTCTAAGGATTTTTTCTTGTCTTCAAAAACACCTGCTTTCGAAAGTCCTTCAATTTGTGGTTCAATCCCTTGGATTGCTTCATCTTTCAATGGATACTGATTCTTCCAAGGAGGTCTGGCTCCTGGTCGAAGTTCAACTTTCACAGATTGGGCTGATTTCACAAGTCCAATATCGGTACTGTGTTGAGACCACAAACATTCTGGAACTTGTTCCAACATCTTCTCTTTCATAGGGTCTGAATTCATCTGCACACTGCAAATAGATTAATGTGTCATCCGTACAGCTTGTGGCTCTCCTTGTCCTTGAGCCGAAATCATTATTTTGAGAAATCGCTGATCTTCACTCCTCCAAATCGCCAAATTCTCTTTCATCGGTATGAAAACAGCTTTCTCTGCTTCTGTCATAATTTCTCCTATTTGCTTCTGCTCATAGCCTTCCGAAACCAACAAGGTCACATGTGGCACACTCTTCTCAATCTCAAATTCTTTATTCAGATAATCGTCTGTGTTTATCTTCATAGCTGCTCCTTGTGGTCCTAAAATAATGCAACATGAGCTGAGTTGAACATTCTTTGGTTGAAGACTCAACCATTCCCCTGAGTTCGATTGGGCTGCATTCTTGAAATACTTGAGCATACAATGAAATGGATATTCCGGAAGCCTCGCATCTGGCATATTTGCCACAATAAATTTCTCCCATATCTTAGCCTGCTTCAAAAAATCTTCACTGAGATTTACAATCCAGAATACTGAAGACAAATCCATCTCTGTCATCATCAACAATTGGTAAACCTTTTCCTTTGGCACTTCTACCAGACAGCCGTCTGGTGTACATCTTATTGTACAGTTCAACTTACACAATGCATCTCTTCCCAACAATGCAATAGGTGTATGTTCTGATACCAGTATGGGTATTGTAATTTTTTGATTTTTATAGCAGAACTCAATTGGTTCCTTAAGAGTAATCAGCTGTTCCACTCCCTCAAATCCCTGTCCTAATTAGTTGATTTGACATAGTGAGATGTTAAACCTCTTAAGGCTGAACACAGATAAAAGCCTTAACGCTATCCATCATCACTTCCCATGGTCCGTTGTTTATTTTCACTTCAATTGTTGGATATTTTTTCCCTAACTGGTGCTACCAGCTGACACCCCCCTTTCGGATCTTCTAGGCACCCCTAGAATCCTTGCTCCGGGCCCCTATAGGGGTTCACCTGTCCTCCAGATGATCTTGACTTGCTCCTGTATCTTCCTCTGAAATTCCCTCTGATGTTTCCTTCTGGCCCATTACACTCACAGCAAAGTCACCAACCTGTCCACAATTATAAACACTTCTGGAGATTGCTGGAAGTATGGCTTAAATCTTCCTCCTCTTCCTCTTTCTAAGCCTTCTCATCCTCTTCCTCTCCAATTATGTGTCTGTCCAGAAACTGGCTGTGGATATGAAACAACTGGTACCGCCATTGGTGGCTGGTACAATTGCGGTTGGAACTGGTCCGGTTGAAGCTGTGGCAGTGATTGTTGATTTGGTGCACACTGATTCTGCATAACCAAAGCTTGTTTCTTCTCCTTCTTATTCTCCACCAGTTGTATTTGATTGAGTTTTCTGAGAGTTTCTTGGTCCTGTTCTTTCTGGTTGTGTTCCTTTTTCCTGTACAGATCCACTTGATGGGCTATATGATCTGTATAGACGCCTTTTGTCATGCTTCCAAGTCCAACCACCTCTGCCAGTTTGCTCCTTACTGGTGAGGGCAGTCCCATCTGCAGTTTAGCTCTCAAAATTGACTGCTCAATTTGACTCACATCTGGATCATTTCCAGTAATATTTCTCCACACTTGATGAACTCTTGACACATAGGCTCTCGGATTTTCTTGTTGTCCTAGTGGATCAATCAGAATGTTGTCAGGATGCACATTTGTTGGAAACGTATCTTTCAGTGCTCTCCACAGCCGATTCCTACTTGCAGCCAACAATTCAGGGTCGTTCACTGCAGTCCCCACATATCTATTGAGTCCAGCTCTCTGAAATATTTCTTCCATATCTGGAATCCCAAGGAGATTAGCCAAAAGTCTCTTAATGTCTCCTATGGCTGACTGTGTTCCCACCGTAATTTCTTCCAATTTTGAAATCCAAGGATAGGCTCCATCTTGAAGAGTAGGCAGCTTCTCAAGTATATCTGACATATCGGTATTTTGTAAAGGCTTATATTCTAGGTTTTGTCCTCGAATGATCACTGGCATCATCTTCTTACTGGTGCCCTCTTTCCTTGGCCTCAATGTATACTTTTTCTCCAATTCTTGGGATCCTTTCCTCAGCAGTTTTTTATTCTGTATCTTCAGCTTCTTGAGTTGTTGTTCCAGTTCTCTTACTTCTTCTAAATTATTCGCTTTATCCAGGCATGATACGCATCGGTCTATATCTCTTTCTATTTCTTCTGTGCTAGTCATTGTAGGATAAAATCCTCTTGAATATGAAGCACCTTTAATCTCCAAATCTTTATCGCTGTCTTCATCTTCGCTTTCATCAGAACTAGAATATCTTGTATTCTTCTTCTTCAAACATCCATCAGAGATCAAATCTCTAGTATCCTTCTTCTTCCTTCAACTTCCATCACCCCTTCTTTCCTCTCTTGCCAACTTCCTTCTGATCACAGAGTCATATCCACCCATGATCTCCTCTCAATCACTCTGATCATCATCATCATCTTCATCTTCAAGTTCCATCTTCCTTAACCTCACTCCACCCTTAGTTTCCAGACATCTCGTTTTCTTCCTACTTTTGGAGTTTTGATTCATCTTTATGGTCGTTTCTGCTTTTCCTCTCTCTATTATTCAATCACTTTTATCATGTTGATGACGTCAGGGTTAAGAGTCCCTTCCACTAGCCATGGTTGTTCAATGTCAGGCCAACATTTATTCCCTTTCCAGATAACCTTGCAATACCATTAACTAAAGGATTACTATTTTCTACTACCTCAACAGGAGTAATTACTTTCATAGTTTTGATGTCCTTTTTCCCCATTGTAACAACTCTTTTATATTCCTTTATTGTGAAGAAAAAAAATATTTTTCTTTTTTTCCCCAAATTAATTAATTAATCAATTATTTATTCATCAATATATTTATTTGTATCAATTTATTTTAATTTATTTTATTTTACCAAATTATTGATTAGTGGCAATCTTACCACATTCAATCAGGAAAGTAAATGAAAGTAGTCAACTTCAGAGCAATCCAAAAAAATAAAGACCTCTAATCCTGCAACACTACAGCACTCACAAATCAATTGCCTAATAAGCACCCAATGACCTTAATTTTACAGAATAATGTCAGTACTCGATTCCCAACACAACTCTAATCAAACCAACTTATGCACAAAAACTCCAATATGCAATCAATTGATCAGTCTGTTGCCAAGTCCCTGTCAAATTGTCACAACATCAAATATGCTAGGCACACAAAATATCCTGTATGGGAATGTAAGTTCTGTAAATAGAACAGTACTGGCCTTAGTTTGACTGGATCCGTTGCAGCACACCCTGTCGCGTGATGTACTTGTCAGCACTTCCTCTCTCTCTCTGTCTCCTCCTTCTCGTCTCTCATATGTCTCTCATATGACAGAAAAACAAAGGACAAGAATTTAGTATTTTATGCACTCACTGAGTTATTTCAACCATTCAATACTCCTCTGTTCACATTCGCGCTAAGAAATAAGCAAACAACTTAACTCAGGAATATTTATAGATCAATAACATTTGATTTTATTTATTTTTTATTATTTTTTATTTTTAATCCGTCAACATATCTCTCTCATTTATCAATTCAATAGATCTCAACAAATAGTTTCATCATTAAGTAACAGCCGATTTAACAAACAGAACATTCTATTCGTGTTCAAATCTCCCCCACTCCCTGTCTGTCTGCTCTGTTCTGAGTCTGCATCTCCCAGCAACTCAGTGCAGGCAGAGGAGTGGCACATTTGCCCTACGTAACTCTAAACTCATAAAATCACACGCATGCGTAGTACATTCACCAGTGCGATTTCAGAGTGGATGGAGCTCTCTCCCAGCTAAACAACAGAAAGTAGACACGCCAACTTTACCTCCGTTCTTCATGAGGCAAACAGTAACATTTAACAGAGCTCACAAACCAACATAAAACATTGAACACAAATCCTACTTTGAAGTTTCTTAACTTCCCTTTATCCTAATCTGCAGATTTATAGTTATTTTCTTATCCATTACAAAACATCTCTATACACTGTTAAAACTCCTCCCTGTAGGCTCATGATATTCTAATAGTTAGTAAACGTTCTCTTTTTATAGAGAGTCATGACATTTTTAACCTTAACGTCCTTCCAGGGGGCTCACATATAGTTACCAACCACCAACGTTCTCACCCACGGAGACTCACAAGATCTCCAACACAAATTCCATCCCAACATGAGTCAACACACAGCTCAGACACAACAGAGACGTCTCCACTCCACCATTTTTCTCTCTCCCACACACACACACACACACACATACACATACAGTTTAAGAGGCTTTTTCCGTTCCTACGGACCTCTAAGGCAGTATTATACCTCCATTGCGCCGTATATTTCCATTGTTCCTACATTTCTGCTACCACAAGTTTCGCGGACATTCGATGAGCGGTCACATCAAACATATAATTCGTCAACCATAAATTGAGCGGTAACTTGCAACCGAATATATATACCACAACCTCAAGTCCCCGGGACTTACCTAAATTCACCTAACATGCTTTTAGGATTTTTCATCCCATCCTAATGATCGCCTCGTTTGAGGGCTTCCATAGATTCGCAATGGCCTAATTTGTATACATTTACCTTGGCCTTATTCCTTCATTCTATTCTTCAATAGTTATAGACACTCCCCCCTGTTTGCGTTGTTACCAGCGCAAACAAATTTAGATTTTTAGAACGGACTCCTATCCCACAGCAAATAACAGCAAAATTTGCACACATAAGTCTTTTAAACGGTACATTTCTCCAGCGCACACACCCATAAGCAAGCGAACCAACCAGCGCACAAAATTGTGAGTAATCTCACCTTATGAACCGTCGTCTTGAGCGGGAGTCACTTCGCAGCTCATGAATGGAACACTGGAGAGACGCATCACGTCCCAAACGTTCCTCGTCGCCATTTCTGTTGTATCTAAATAATAATGCTAATTATGCTGTTAGAACAAGGAGTCCGCTTACACTGTACTTTGATTATAAAGGTTTATTTATATCACAAGATTTCAGCGTAACTTTACAGACATCTGCAGGCATCTGGAGAACAATGACCCAAAATAATATGTTGTCCTGTCCTCCTTTGTCTCAACCAAGTATTTATACTTTTTAACATGATATGGGTGGTCTCTCCTAGAGACCAATCCCATGACTCCACACAACAGACTTCCTCTGTTTTATGGGGTGCCCCTATAAAACTGCTCCCCAGATGCTTCCCTAAGCTGAATCAACATCCTCCAAGATACCATTTGCAAACGTTAGCAAAGTCATAAATTCCTTAGACACCACACTAACTTTCGCCAGGTGATGTACGGTTAGAGAAAGAGCTGGCCAAAAGTTGGCTAACATTAGCTATTATTTTTGCCTCAATCACACTAGACCTGAATGAAACGATGAAACCATCGGCCAAACGATTGAAGATTGATATTCTGACGTTTTTTCAGTGCAACGTGAGTTGTATTAGTCAGTATGGCAATGTAAAGTTATTGATCTGTCAGTTTCCCTAGCTAATTCCCTACTTTTCAGACTGACACAGTAACAAACAACTCTAACATTACATACGTCACTGTCATGGTGCACAGCAGAGGTCTGCACAGGACCGATTTCTTCATCTCGCTCCTGCCCGCATCCTGCTCCCTCCCGCACCTACTGGCGTTCGTCTGACTCCCACACGCTACCGCAAGAACTGGTCCCAAACCCAACCGCAGTCCTGCAATGTTATTTTAGGTCTATGTGATGCAGCTCACTTGCCAGCCATGGTCCGAGCAATTTTGCACCCTATAAGCAATATCAAATGCGCAAAAATAACTTAAGAAATAGGTTAGCAGAGATTCTCACATGGCCCGTACATTGTATTACTGGGATATATCAGTCAATATGCTAGATGTAGTTTCAAGAGAGCAGAGTTGGAGAGACTTGCACTTTCTCTTGAGCTATTTGTATAGCCTACCTTTTAGGAGTGGGAAGATTTTCAGACTGAGAAATATGGGTGATCAATATTTATACCGCAGGAGGCTGCTGAGGGGAGAACAGCTCATAATAATGGCCAGAATGGAGCAAATGGAATGGTATCAAACAACTGGAAACCATGTGTTTGATGTATTTGATACCATTCCACCTATTCCGCTCCAGTCATTACCACGAGCACGTCCTCCCAAATTAAGGTGCCACCAACCTCCTGTGATTTATACGTATTTCTAGGCAATGTAGTAAACTATAGTCTAATCATAGGCCTATTAGGAAGTACATTTCCTTGGAAAGATAACTGCTCCCTGCTTCTACGCCCATGCATAGGCTGTAGCCTACAATATTTAATTGAGACCACACGCGCACCTGATCTCGTAGGTATGGCTACTGAACTGGAAGCAGCAAGAATGATGACAGCAACACTTGCTACGTTTTGCATCTTTTAGGATGATGATTTGCAGGCAAAGAAATGGGCAATCAATACTTTGAAAATGAAAAGACGCAACGCTCGCTCACCATAGTAGCCTAACCTATGGTCACCATGGTAACTTAACCTACGGTCACCATCAGTGGCAACCCATCAGCCCCACCTGTTTTGAGCCCCACATGTTTAGCAAAAAATTAAATAAAATGAAAAATAAAATACAACATTTTGCCTGTTTTGCATGTTATTTGGTGTTAATATTAATACGTGTCACATATCAGTTTGCAAACAATGTGAAACGCATACAAACATGGTCTCTTTTTTACTGTCTTGAGTAAGGCAGCTCCAAAATACAGGTGTTTCAGCCTAGCTCAGTGCTTTCTGTGGTGGTGGGGCAAGCCAGCAGAAAATACAGCGTGTTGAGCCGTGATTGGCTCAGTGTTCTGTCACTCATGGGGACACTACATCGCCACCAAGTCTAAGGGTAGACCTAAAAAATTCTAGCCCCTTGGGTGCTGTCATAAAGTTACATTAGAAGTGCCCATCCAAGTAGGCTCAAGGTCATTGGCCACAGACAAAATGACATCAAATCACATTATATCTACAGTAGCTTTGATTGGACTGATCATGTCAGCATCATACTTTCAGAATCTTAGCTAGCAGTCATGAATCAAGTTGACAATCTACTGGCAAATCCTTTTTAATCCTTGTCATATAAAGAGAAATAATGAAGAGAAATTATCAGCCATTGGACATAAACATTACCCAACAAGTTGGAAATCGCAAATTCAACAACGAGTGGTTTGGAAGGAATCAGTGTCTAACTGCAAGCATTGCAAATCGATTATTAGCTTGCTGTTCAGTGGAGGGGCAGTGTGGTACCAAGTCTAAGATTAAGGGTCTCTTTTCCTAGTTTAAAATTATAAACGTTCAACATTGGCCATGCTGTCAATGAAGCACGTACAAAACAACTGTTAACTCGGAGCTGCAAAATCTGGCTTTAGTGAGTTCAAGACAACTGGGAACTTGGGGAAAACGAACTACGACTGGGAAAATTAATGTTGAACTTTCATCCAACTCGGAATTGTAAATCCGGAACTCAGGCCTCTTTCTAGAGCTACGACCTGAAGATCACTGACGTCATCATGATTCAAACTTTTTTATTTTCGAGTTCCTAGTTGTCTTAAAAGCACCATGAATCCAGAGAATGGCAGACTTTGATGACAAAGTTTGATGACAAAATTTGCCCACCTTCCTGTTCAAGTGAGCACAGCACAACAAAGTGAGTCCAAAAATATATTGTATGCTGCTGCATATATGATGTTATATGCCAGGGAGATATGTATACTGTAGCTAAGAAAGTAATACTAAGTGTATGTTGTTTAGTAAGCTGTTAGTAGCCCATGTGCCTCACTCTAATAATTGGTCTATTTTCACCTCTTAATTTCGCCTACAGTTTTGACTTGGTGGTGTACATGTACCCTATTACCTGTTTTTGAGAAATGTAATCATTGAATATTGTAAGAGCTTTCATTGTCTGCTTATATGCCCTCTATATTTATCCTACGGTTCGACTTGGTGTACATGGAGAACACTGTAAGAACGGCACATGTTCTGAATTCTGTCGCTGTACATTTCAAAAGTGCTGAACAAATCGTTATATTGACTACATCCGTCCTAGCTCGCACATTAATGCCTCTTATCCGCTTGTCGTCCCCTTATGCCATAGTTTGTACATCTCAATTGTCAATAGAAACCACATTTGTTTAAGCAAGTCAGCCATATCAGCTATGTTTTTTTAAAAGGCAGTAAATGAGGCTAAATGAATTGTTTCGCTGCCAGACAAGGCTCCACTGATAGCCAGGTGTAGCAATGGTAAGGTTGTTGGGACTCTGTTGGGACTCTGCTGTTGGGACAGCTTTATGTAGGCCCTAACAGTTTGTGGGCACCGTTTTTCACCTTTTTACAGCGATTAATGTATTGTTTAGTGTTGTGTTGTGTAGTGGCTTTGCTTGCATCCCACTTTTTTTTTTTTGCCCCACCAAGATTTACATGCTAAAATCGCCACTGGTCACCATAGTAACCTAACCTATGTGCTTGCACTTCGACTCACGTTGGTTGAGTGCCCTGCACTTCTTTTCAATTATCAATATTTATTTACAGACACTGTAGTAAACTACAGTCTGATCATATTCAACTTAACAGCTACGTAATTCTCCCCCCATTTAGGCAGCCTACCAGTGGTGTAAAGTCCTTAAGTAAAAATATTTGTAAGTACTACTTAAGTATTTCGGGGGGGTATCTGTACTTTACTATTTATATTTTTGACAATTTTCACTTTTACTTCACTATATTCCTAAAAAAGAACATCCCTGGTCATCCCTACTGTCTCTGATCTGGGTCACTAAACACAAAATGTGCCTTTGGCTATCTGTAAATGAATAAATAAAATGAAAAAATGGTGCCCCCTGGTTTGCTTAATATAAGGATTTTGAAATAATTTATACTTTTAGATTTACTTTTACTCAAGTAGTATTTTATTGGGTCACATTTACTTGAGTCATTTTCTGTTAGGTATCTTTACTTTTACTCAAGTATGACAATGGGTACCTTTTCCACCACTGCAGCCAACTCTATTTCAGTAAGACCACACATACTAGGCACACTTGAACTCTCACGCCCAACTAGGAGGTAGGCTGCTGAAGTTGAAGCAGCAAATTCGTAGAATGTGAATAATGGGAAAATTATGTGATTTTAATACAATAGGTAGGCTAACGCATACAAAACAGAAAGATGACCGTTTCCAAATAATCTGTAGGACAACAAAAATATTTTAATCCCAAAGTTGTCTGTCTGACCGCTCGCTACCGCCCGCAGCATGAAAACTGTCGACCGCACCGCAATGATCTCTGTGGGAACCGGCAGGTAGCGCAGGCATCCGGCGGGAATGCAGCCCTCTAGTGCAGTCAATACACAACACTATGCTCATCATGTCTTAGCAGGATCAGATGGTGACAGCGGTCCCAGCAGGGTCAGACAGGGAGCTCAGGTGAATTTTGCAGTACAGAGCCTTGCAAAAGTATTCATCCCCCTTTGCGTTTTTCCTATTTTGTTGCATTACAACCTGTAATTGAAAATACATTTTTATTTGGATTTCATGTAATGGACATACACAAAATAGTCCAAATTGGTGAAGGGAAATGAAAAAAATAACTTGTTTCAAAAAATTCTACAAAATAAATAACGGAAAAGTGGTGCGTGCACATGTAGTCACCCCCTTTGCTATGAAGCCCCTGAATAAGATTTGGTGCAACCAATTACCTTCAGAAGTCACATAATTAGTTAAATAAAGTCCACCTGTGTGCAATCTAAGTGTCACATGATCTGTCACATTATCTAAGTATATATACACCTGCTCTGAAAGGCCCCAGAGTCTGCAATACCAGTAAGCAAGGGGCACCACCAAGCAAGCAGCACCATGAAGACCAAGGAGCTCTCCAAACAGGTCAGGGACAAAGTTGTGGAGAAGTACAGATCAGGGTTGGGTTATAAAAAAATGTCAGAAACGTTGAACATCCCACGGAGCACCATTAAATCGATTATTAAAACATTGAAAGAATATGGCACCACAACAAACCTGCCTAGAGAGGGCCGCCCACCAAAACTCACGGACCAGGCAAGGGGGTCATTAATCAGAGAGGCAACATAGAGACCAAAGATAACCCTTAAGGAGCTGCAAAACTCCACAGTGGAGATTGGAGTATCTGTCCATAGGACCACTTTCAGCCGTACACTCCACAGAGCTGGGCTTTACGGAAAAGTGGCCAGAAAAAACCCATTGCTGTCACGGTTTCGGCCGAGGCTGCTCCTTCTCCTTGTTCGGGCAGGCTTCGGCGGTCGTCGTCTCCGGAGTACTAGCTGCCACCGTTCTATGTTTCTATGTTCTATGTCACGTGTAGTAGTTGGTTCGCTGTTCTGTGCTCTCTGTATTTCGTTTTGTTTGAGAGAGTCCTGCACGTTGTGCGCACTTACTTTGGTTCTTCCAGTGTGCGTATGTTTCGCCTGTGGCCTGTTGCCGTGTTTGGCTTGTATTTTCGGACTTCACTAAATACATCTGTTTCGAATCTCTGTGTGTCCTGCGTGTGATTCCACGTTACCTCTACACTCAACCCTGACAGAATTACACACCATCTCTATGGAATCAGCAGGAGCACCCGCACCCACAGAGATCATCGAGGAGCGCCTTCGTGGACAGGAGGACAGGATCAACCAAATCGGGCACGCCCTGGACCGAGTGATGAACACCCTCCATCGATGGGAGACCAGCGGGGTACCCACACCCCCACCTACCGCACCATCACCATCGGTCAGCCCGCCTGTCCAACTTCCGGAACCCAGTGGGATTCGGCTCTCGCTCCCGAGGGCGTACGACGGCACCGCTGCCGGGTGTCAGGGGTTCCTGTTGCAAGTTGAACTCTACCTCGCCACCGTACACCCGGCGCCCTCGGGACACGAGAGCGTTTCCGCCCTCATCTCCTGTCTCACCGGCAAGGCGTTGGAGTGGGCCAACGCCGAATGGAGGAGAATAGACGCCGCTACCATCACCTATGCGGAGTTCTCCCGCCGCTTCCGTGCTGTGTTTGACCATCCACCGGAAGGGAAGGCGGCGGGGGAGCGTCTATTCTACCTCCGGCAGGGGATGAGGAGCCCTCAGGAGTTTGCAAATTTTATAGATCGCAAATTCTGTGTAGAGTTAGGGATTCCCCTCCTTCCGGTAAATAATCATTTCCCTGTACATGCCCTAGATAGTCGTCCGTTAGGATCCGGGTTGATTAGGGAGGTCAGTGCCACTTAGGATGGAGACGCAGGGGGGTCATGAGGAGACGATTCAGCTCTATCTGATCGACTCTCCTGCGTATCCGGTGGTGCTGGGGCTTCCCTGGTTGATTACCCATGATCCTACTATTTCGTGGCGAGAGAGGGCTCTTAAGGGGTGGTCTGCTCAGTGTGAGGGGCTATGTCTGGGTGTTTCCGTAGGGGCGACCTCGGTGGAGAGTCCGAACCAAATGCCCGCATTGCACATTCCCCCCGAGTATGAGGATTTGGCACTCGTGTTTAGCAAGACGAGAGCGGCACGGTTGCCACCTCATAGACAGGGGGATTGTGCGATAGACCTCCAGGCAGGAGCTGCGCTCCCGCGGAGCCATGTGTATCCTTTGTCACAGGAGGAGAAGAGGGCAATGGAGACATACATTGCCGAGTCTCTGAGACAGGGATACATACGGCCCTCCACTTCACCCGCGTCCTCGAGCTTCTTTTTTGTGAAGAAAAAGGATGGAGGTTTGCGCCCGTGTATTGATTACCGCGGTCTCAATCAGATTACTGTGAAATATAGTTATCCACTCCCGCTGATTGCGACTATGACGGAGTCATTACACGGGGCACGGTTCTTCACAAAATTGGACCTCAGGAGCGCATATAACTTGGTGCGCATTAGAGAGGGCGATGAATGGAAGACAGCATTTAGTACTACCTCCGGTCATTACGAGTATCTCGTCATGCCATACGGGTTAATGAATGCTCCATCAGTCTTCCAATCCTTTGTAGATGAGATTTTCCGGGACATGCAGGGGCAGGAAGTAGTCGTGTACATAGACGATATTCTGGTGTACAGTTCTACCCGGGCCGAACATGTAGCCCTGGTGCGCCGAGTATTGAGGAGGCTGTTGGAGCATGACCTGTATGTCAAAGCCGAGAAATGTCTGTTCTTCCAGGAGTCGGTCTCCTTTTTGGGTTATCAGTTGTCTGCGTCAGGGGTGAGGATGGAGGTTGACCGTGTGTCAGCCGTGCGTATTTGGCAAACCCCAACCACGGTTAAAGAGGTGCAGCAGTTCTTGGGTTTTGCGAATTACTACCGGAGGTTTATCCGGGGTTTTGGACAAGTGGCAGCTCCCATAACGTCCCTTCTGAAAGGGGGTCCGGTGCGCTTGCGGTGGTCAGCTGAGGCGGACAGGGCTTTTGGGAGACTGAAGGACCTGTTTACCTCGGCTCCAGTGCTGGCGCATCCGGATCCCGCTTTACCATTCCAAGTGGAAGTGGACGCGTCTGAAGCCGGTATCGGGGCTGTTCTCTCACAACGGTCCGGCACACCACCTAAACTCCGCCCCTGTGCCTTTTATTCGAAAAAGCTCAGTCCGGCGGAGCGTAATTATGACGTAGGGGACAGGGAGCTGTTAGCCGTGGTACAAGCCCTAAAGGTGTGGAGGCATTGGCTTGAGGGGGCTCAACACCCTTTTCTCATTCTGACTGACCACCGTAACCTGGAATACATTCGGGCAGCTAGGAGACTGAATCCTCGCCAGGCTCGTTGGACTATGTTTCTAGCCCGGTTCGTGTTTAAGATCACTTACATCCCTGGGTCCCAGAACGGGAAGGCAGATGCCCTGTCTCGGCGGTATGACACGGAGGAGAGGTCCGTTGAGCCCACTCCCATACTACCTAAGTCTTGTCTGGTTGCACCGGTGGTATGGGAGATCGATACGGACATCGAGCGGGCATTACGCACCGACCCTAGCCCTCCACAGTGTCCGGTGGGTCGGACGTACGTCCCGCTCGAGGTCCGGGATCGGCTCATTTATTGGGCTCACACGTCACCCTCCTCTGGGCATCCAGGTATTGGCCGGACAGTGCACTGCCTTAGCACAAAGTACTGGTGGCTAACGTTAGCCAGGGATGTGAGGATTTATGTCTCCTCCTGCTCGGTGTGTGCCCAGTGTAAGGCGCCCAGACACTTGCCCAGGGGTAAGTTACAACCCCTGCCCGTTCCACAACGACCCTGGTCTCACCTCTCGGTGGATTTCGTTACAGACCTTCCCTCCTCACAGGGGAATACCACCATCCTGGTCGTTGTGGATCGGTTCTCGAAGGCCTGTCGTCTCCTTCCCATGCCGGGTCTTCCTACTGCCCTACAGACCGCTGAGGCTCTATTTACCCACGTCTTCCGGCATTACGGGGTACCCGAGGATATAGTGTCTGATCGAGGCCCCCAGTTTACCTCCAGAGTCTGGAGAGCGATTATGGAACGGTTGGGGGTTTCGGTGAGCCTTACCTCGGGTTACCACCCGGAGAGTAATGGGCAGGTCGAACGTGTCAACCAGGATGTGGGTAGGTTTCTGAGGTCATATTGCCAGGGCCGGCCGGAGGAGTGGGCGAGATATGTTCCCTGGGCCGAGATGGCACAGAACTCTCTCCGCCACTCCTCCACTAAACTAACCCCTTTCCAGTGTGTGTTGGGGTACCAGCCGGTTCTGGCACCTTGGCATGAGAGC
This sequence comes from Coregonus lavaretus, assembly GCF_964263955.1. NCBI lineage: Eukaryota > Metazoa > Chordata > Actinopteri > Salmoniformes > Salmonidae > Coregonus > Coregonus lavaretus. The sequence continues at coordinate 36,904,781 of NC_140015.1, read as the reverse complement.
CAGATCAAGGCCCCTGCGGTGGATGAGTGGGTGCGGCGCTCGGAGGAGACGTGGAACGCTGCACACATCCATCTGCAGCGAGCCATCCGTCGACAGAAGACGAGCGCCGATCTCCACCGCAGTGAGGGGCCAGTGTACGCACCTGGAGATCGAGTCTGGCTCTCAACCAGAAACCTGCCCCTCCGCCTGCCCTGCCGGAAGCTGGGTCGGCGGTTTGTGGGGCCTTTTAAAGTCCTGAGGAGATTGAACGAGGTGTGTTACAGGTTACAACTGCCCATTGATTACAAGAATATTAACCCCTCGTTCCATGTGTCTCTCCTCAGGCCGGTGGTAGCTGGTCCACTCCAGGACTATGAGATAGAAGAGACTCCTCCGCCCCCGTTGGACATCGAGGGGGCTCCGGCGTACACTGTTCGGTCCATCCTAGATTCGAGACGCCGGATGGGGGGTCTCCAATATCTCGTGGAGTGGGAGGGGTACGGCCCGGAGGAGCGGTGCTGGGTGCCGAGGAGGGACATCCTAGACCCGTCTCTTCTGACCGAGTTCCATCGTGGTCATCCTACGCGCCCTGCTCCGCGTCCTCCTGGTCGTCCCCGAGGCCGGGGTCGGCGCACGGCTGGAGCCACGCGTCAAGGGGGGGGTACTGTCACGGTTTCGGCCGAGGCTGCTCCTTCTCCTTGTTCGGGCAGGCTTCGGCGGTCGTCGTCTCCGGAGTACTAGCTGCCACCGTTCTATGTTTCTATGTTCTATGTCACGTGTAGTAGTTGGTTCGCTGTTCTGTTCTCTCTGTATTTCGTTTTGTTTGAGAGAGTCCTGCACGTTGTGCGCACTTACTTTGGTTCTTCCAGTGTGCGTATGTTTCGCCTGTGGCCTGTTGCCGTGTTTGGCTTGTATTTTCGGACTTCACTAAAGACATCTGTTTCGAATCTCTGTGTGTCCTGCGTGTGATTCCACGTTACCTCTACACTCAACCCTGACAATTGCTTAAAGAAAAAAATAAGCAAACATGTTTGGTGTTCTCCAAAAGGCATGTGGGAGACTCACCAAACATATGGAAGAAGGTACTCTGGTCAGATTAGACTAAAATTGAGCTTTTTGGCCATCAAGGAAAACGCTATGTCTGGCGCAAACCCAACACCTCTCATCACCCCAAGAACACCATCCCCACAGTGAAGCATGGTGGTGGCAGCATCATGCTGTGGGGATGTTTTTCATCAGCAGGGACTGGGAAACTGGTCAGAATTGAAGGAATGATGGATGGTGCTAAATACAGGGAAATTCTTAAGGAAAACCTGTTTCAGTCTTCCAGAGATTTGAGAATGGGACAGAGGTTCACCTTCCAGCAGGACAATGACCCTGAGCATACTGCTAAAGCAACACTCAAATGGTTTAAGGGGAAACATTTAGATGTCTTGGAATGGCCTAGTCAAAGCCCAGACCTCAATCCAATTGAGAATCTGTGGTATGACTTAAAGATTGCTGTACACCAGCGGAACCCATCCAACTTGAAGGAGCTGGAGCAGTTTTATATACTGTATACTATATGGGGGATTGGAAATTATGCAGACAATTACATTAATGGAAGCTACAATCTATCCACAATATTAAAGCTGTTCTTCCACAGTGTGTTCAGTATGGAGTAATTGAGTTGTAACTGTCTGGCCTCTACTGAGCTGTTCCTCCACAGTGTGTTCAGTATGGAGTAATGGAGTTGTAACTGTCTGGCCTGTACTGAGCTGTTCCTCCACAGTGTGTTCAGTATGGAGTAATGGAGTTGTAACTGTCTGGCCTGTACTGAGCTGTTCCTCCACAGTGTGTTCAGTATGGAGTAATGGAGTTGTAACTGTCTGGCCTGTACTGAGCTGTTCCTCACAGTGTGTTCAGTATGGAGTGATGGAGTTGTAACTGTCTGGCCTGTACTGAGCTGTTCCTCACAGTGTGTTCAGTATGGAGTAATGGAGTTGTAATTGTCTGGCCTGTACTGAGCTGTTCCTCCACAGTGTGTTCAGTATGGAGTAATGGAGTTGTAACTGTCTGGCCTGTACTGAGCTGTTCCTCACAGTGTGTTCAGTATGGAGTAATGGAGTTGTAACTGTCTGGCCTGTACTGAGCTGTTCCTCACAGTGTGTTCAGTATGGAGTAATGGAGTTGTAACTGTCTGGCCTGTACTGAGCTGTTCCTCACAGTGTGTTCAGTATGGAGTAATGGAGTTGTAACTGTCTGGCCTGTACTGAGCTGTTCCTCACAGTGTGTTCAGTATGGAGTAATGGAGTTGTTTATGTCCTCCTCTGAAGGAGCACTAAACTGCACAGTGCACACACTGCATGGCTTCTGGAGTCAGACTGGTTCCATGCTGAGAGGTGATAAGCTATTTAACGTGTTCATATACAGTTGCTATAACAACACCACCAGTCAGCTGTTTAACATGTTCATATACCAGCTACCTACTGGGACAAACCTGGACCTGAGACCTACCAGCTACCTACTGGGACAAACCTGGACCTGAGACCTACCAGCTACCTACTGGGACAAACCTGGACCTGAGACCTACCAGCTACCTACTGGGACAATTCTGGACCTGAGACCTACCATCTACCTACTGGGACAAACCTGGACCTGAGACCTACCATCTACCTACTGGGACAAACCTGGACCTGAGACCTACCATCTACCTACTGGGACAAACCTGGACCTGAGACCTACCAGCTACCTACTGGGACAAACCTGGACCTCCTCTCCTCTCCTCTCCTCTCCTCTCCTCTCCTCTCCTCTCCTCTCCTCTCCTCTCCTCTCCTCTCATTTACATTTACATCATTTAGCTCCTATCCAGAGTGACTTACAAATTGGTGCATTCACCTTATGATAGCCAGTGGGACAACCACTTTACAATATATATATATTTCCTCTCCTCTCCTCTCCTCTCTGTCCTGTAGTCTCTTAAACTGACTGGAAGACAGGGGGAGAACCGCCTCTCACACATTGATTAGTTGAAAGGACAGGGGAAGAATATTTTCTGAGAGGACAGAGGGAGAACCGTTTCCTGGCAGCTAGGAAGATGAGGAGGTTCTAGTCCATGAGATGGTTTCGTTTTCCCTGGTTGAGGAGAGAGACCACACAGTCTGAGACCAGCCCACTCATACCAAAGGTACAGGAACTGTCTGTCTGTCTGTCTGTCTGTCTGTCTGTCTGTCTGTCTGTCTGTCTGACAACCTGTATGCTGTTAGTTATATACTCACTGTACATCATACTGAATAGAGTTTACAGTCCCTTCAACGTTGCAAGCATAGAAAAACAATCTAGAAAGCACTTGCAACCTTTAACCCTGTCAATTTGACTGGTAAACACACGGGTACACTCACAATGGCTAGCAGTCCACCCATTATGCCATTCTTGACTTGAATGGGGGGACCTGTTCTATAGATTATATTTCTATGGTTGAGAGTAGGCTAAACCTAAAGACAATGACCACTATAGACTGAACTTGATAAGTTGTTTTGGTCTCAGGGAAACCTAATTGTGTATTGTCCGTCCTGTATTCCTCTCTGAAGACAGACACAGATAGAGAGTTGTCAGGAGTCCTTCAGGGGAGTGAGGACAGCAGCACAGAAGAACAGGCTCCAGAACCAGGACCTAATGATGGACCAGAGAACCAGGGTAGAACCAGGGAGGTAGAACCCAGAGCCCATAGCAGGCCCTTCTCCCTGAGCGACTGCCTTCTCAAGTACCTCCTGTTCTTCAGCAACCTCCTCTTCACGGTGCTAGGCCTGTTGGTCCTGGCCCTGGGTCTGTGGGGGCTCATCAACAAGGAATCCTTCGCTCAGGAGAAAATAGGACAGATCAGCACCGACCCCATGCTGGTGTTTGTGATGCTGGGCTTGGTGCTGTCCACCCTCTGCCTGTCAGGCTGTGTGGGGGCTCTGAGAGAGAACTGCTGCCTGCTCCAGGTCTTCTCAGCCACGGTGCTGGTCCTAGTAGTAGCCTAGGTCCTAGCGGCCATCTTGGCCTACAGCCTGCAGGGACAGATAGAGGGATACCTGAGGTCAGGTATGCTGGCTGCCATGGTGCGTTACCAGGATGACCTGGACCTGAGGTTCATCACAGATGAGATCCAGATAGGACTGCAGTGCTGCGGGGCCAACAACTACAGAGACTGGCAGGTCAACATGTGAGTGAGATGTGACTGACCAGACCACTGACATGATGACTTGTGATGACATGGTTCATTGACTGACACATAGCCTTGTGAACTGATGTCTGTCAATGGGGGTTGTTAGGGTTTCATCATTTTGATAATTTTGATAGTTTGATAGTTTTGATAGTTTTAAAAGAGATTTTATCTCAGAGAATAACCTGTATGAATAAAGATGAAATAAAATAAATAAAATATAAATCTGTCAAAGATGTTACAAAACTAGGGTTATTGCTTTTATGTCACATAACATTATCCAAGCAGCCAATTTGATTAGTTACAATCCTTGACTTCTCCCCTCCCACGTCCTCTCCCTCCCAGGTACTATAACTGCTCTGCCCCGGGGGTGCTGTCCTGTGGGGTCCCTGCTGTGTGGACCCCCTAGAGAACGTCACGGTGTGGAACTCCCAGTGTGGAGTAGGAGCCCAGCAGATGGATGAGTTCTCTGCCCAGAGCGTCATCTTCCTGGGGGGCTGTCTGGGGGGCATGTCCTGCTGGATAGAGCAGCACACAGAGCTGATAGGAGCTGTGGGTATCGTCCTACTGGGGGTTCAGATCATCACTCTGTTCATCACCACACGACGGACTGAAAACATCCAGTTCAGTAAAGCTACAAGATAACATCTAGTGGAGTAAAGCTACAAGATAATAACATCTAGTGGAGTAAAGCTACAATATAATATCTAGTGGAGTAAAGCTACAATATAACATCTAGTGGAGTAAAGCTACAACATAACATCTAGTGGAGTAAAGCTACAAGATAACATATAGCAGAGTAAAGCTACAAGATAACATCTAGTGGAGTAAAGCTACAAGATAATTATATCCAGTGGAATAAAGCTACAAGATAATTACATCCAGTGGAGTAAAGATACAAGACAACATCTAGTGGAGTAAAGCTACAAGATGATAACATCTAGTGGAGTAAAGCTACAAGATAATTACATTCAGTGGAATAAAGCTACAAGATAATTACATCCAGTGGAGTAAAGCTACAAGATAACATCTAGCGGAGTAAAGCTACAAGATAACATCCATCTGGTTTGGGCTTAGTGGGACTATCATTTGTTTTTCAACAGGACAATGACCCAACACACCTCCAGGCTGTGTAAGTGCTATTTTACCAAGAAGGAGAGAGATGGAGGGCTGCATCAGATGACCTGGACTCCACAATCCCCCAACCTCAACCAAATTGAGATGGTTTGGGATGAGTCGGATCGCAGAGTAAAGGAAAAGCATCCAACAAGTGCTAAGCAAATGTGGGAACTCCTTCAAGACTGTTGGAAAAACATTCCAGGTGAAGCTGGTTGAGAGAATGCCAAGAGTGTGCAAAGCTGCCATGAAGGCAAGGGGTGGCTATTTAAATAATCTAAAATCTAAAATATATGTTGATTTGGTTAACACTTTTTTGGTTACTACATGATTCCCTATGTGTTATTTCATAGTTGTGATGTCTTCACTATTATCCTACAATGTAGAAAATAGTAAAAATAAAGAAAAACCCTTGAATGAGTAGGTGTGTCCAAACTTTTGACTGGTACCGTATATATCTCTCTCTCACACACACATACACACACACACACACACACACACACACACACACACACACACACACACACACACACACACACACACACACACACACACACACACACACACACACACACACACACACACATGACATGACCTCATGTAATAGGAAAAGTATGATCTTGATTATTGCTCTATCCACCCTTTATGGTTGTGAGGTGTGTGCCAGGTGATAGTATTACCTCAAATTGACTTGGTCATTAAAATAATGAACTCAGCTCTTAAATCATTTATCTCCTGATTGATTTTGTTTGGTCTTATTTCCAATGTAATGATGGGCCCTTTTTCCAGTTAAGGAAGGAAGTAGATTTCTGATATCATGATTATTGTGTATATTCTCAATCAGTGTTATGGTAATAAGTATATCTGTGCCGATGTAGAGCAAAAGCCATCTTCAGTTAGTTGTTTGTTGTGATTGAATCAGTGAGTTTATGAGGCCGGTAACCTGAGCCAAGCTAAGCTCCTGGTCATCACAACCGATACAGCTGCTCCCAGTTACCACTCCACCCACACAGACAGATATGCACACTGAGGCATCTACAAAACCCCACCTTCAGCACTCAATACATCATGGACATGACGTATCAAAATGGCCGCTTGACAGTGAGTAGGAAAATACTATCTACAGTATAAAAGAATACAGGCCGTATAAATTGTATGCAATACATGCCATGGAGAATGGCTGTAAAGAGTTAACAATTCACAGATACATTATTGTAATACTGCAATAGGTAGTTATATAATACAGGACAACGTATTCAGAGTAGGGTGTGTCTAAGAGATTAGGAACCCTTGGAACTGCAGAACTATACTCTGGAAAAGAAGGATCAGACATTTATACAGCAGGTACTGGTAGTTGGGAAAAGAAGGATCAGACATTTATACAGCAGGTACTGGTAGTTGGGAAAAGAAGGATCAGACATTTATACAGCAGGTACTGGTAGTTGGGAAAAGAAGGATCAGACATTTATACAGCAGGTACTGGTAGTTGGGAAAAGAAGGATCAGACATTTATACAGCAGGTACTGGTAGTTGGGAAAAGAAAGATCAGACATTTATACAGCAGGTACTGGTAGTTGGGAAAAGAAGGATCAGACATTTATACAGCAGGTACTGGTAGTTGGGAAAAGAAGGATCAGACATTTATACAGCAGGTACTGGTAGTTGGGAAAAGAAGGATCAGACATTTATACAGCAGGTACTGGTAGTTGGGAAAAGAAGGATCAGACATTTATACAGCAGGTACTGGTAGTTGGGAAAAGAAGGATCAGACATTTATACAGCGGGTACTGGTAGTTGGGAAAAGAAGGATCAGACATGTATACAGCGGGTACTGGTAGTTGGGAAAAGAAAGATCAGACATTTATACAGCGGGTACTGGTAGTTGGGAAAAGAAGGATCAGACATTTATACAGCGGGTACTGGTAGTTGGGAAAAGAAGGATCAGACATTTATACAGCGGGTACTGGTAGTTGGGAAAAGAAGGATCAGACATTTATACAGCGGGTACTGGTAGTTGGGAAAAGAAGGATCAGACATTTATACAGCGGGTACTGGTAGTTGGGAAAAGAAGGATCAGACATTTATCCAGCAGGTACTGGTAGTTGGGAAAAGAAGGATCAGACATTTATACAGCGGGTACTGGTAGTTGGGAAAAGAAGGATCAGAAATGTATACAGCAGGTACTGATAGTTGGGAAAAGAAGGATCAGACATTTATACAGCGGGTACTGGTAGTTGGGAAAAGAAGGATCAGACATTTATACAGCGGGTACTGGTAGTTGGGAAAAGAAGGATCAGACATTTATACAGCAGGTACTGGTAGTTGGGAAAAGAAGGATCAGACATTTATACAGCAGGTACTGGTAGTTGGGAAAAGAAGGATCAGACATTTATACAACGGGTACTGGTAGTTGGGAAAATAAGGATCAGACATTTATACAGCGGGTACTGGTAGTTGGAAAAAGAAGGATCAGACATTTATACAGCGGGTACTGGTAGTTGGGAAAAGAAGGATCAGACATTTATACAGCAGGTACTGATAGTTGGGAAAAGAAGGATCAGACATTTGTACAGCGGGTACTGATAGTTGGGAAAAGCACTAGAATCCCTGAGTGAGTAAAGTGTCAATAGTTTAACTTAACATGGCAGAAAATCAGAAAGAACTGTCAGATGTCAGACAGAAATAAATCCCACAGGAGGAAGTATGTGTGGGAGACTTCACATTACACTAAAGGGAGAGGGAAGTAGACTGGCTAGTGTGTTAGTGGAACACTACAATGTAGTGGCTAGTGTGTTAGTGGAACACTAAAATGTAGTGGCTAGTGTGTTAGTGGAACACTACAATGTAGTGGCTGGTGTGTTAGTGGAACACTACAATGTACTGGCTAGTGTGTTAGTGAAACACTACAATGTATTGGCTAGTGTGTTAGTGGAACACTACAATGTATTGGCTAGTGTGTTAGTGGAACACTACAATGTAGTGACAATTGTGTTAGTGGAACACTACAATGTAGTGGCTAATGTGTTAGTGGAACACTACAATGTATTGACTAGTGTGTTAGTGGAACACTACAATGTATTGACTAGTGTGTTAGTGGAACACTACAATGTAGTGGCTAGTGTGTTAGTGGAACACTACAATGTACTGGCTAGACCACAACAATACAAAAACAAACAGTCAGGCAGCCCCCAAAATATGTTGTTGTTGTTGTTGTCTGACTCTGATCAGTCCAAATTCTGCTGTGATTGATCCAGTTGCTACAGAGACTCCCTCTTTAATTGTAGCTGACGACAGACAGAGAGGATTGTGGGTGTTGTAGAACTCAGATGATTCCGTACTGCGCCAGCTCATGCAGCTCCATGTGACTGTAAGCCTCCTAAGGGCAGATCTGAAATGGAAATTGGGTTTTTATTTTAGAAATACGGGCAGGATTCAATCTCCAATGTGTTTAAATCTAAAGGTAATTTCTGATTGAGCCGACATACAGTATGCAGCAGTTACCGTGAATGCAGTCTCAGCGAACGCTGCAACGGGGATCTACCATGAAACTTTGGTGATACGGAATGAATCCAGCCTTAAGTCTTGTTTTTCAATGTCAGTCAGCCAGAATTGTTATTTTATTAGATCACTGTGATATCTATGAAAGGAAACATACAGAATATTTAAATAATGCACAATAGCCTGGGAACCGAAGTGAATAATCTCTCAGTTTCACTATAGTTTAACTCACTGATTGGAGTGAAAATATATAGTGCAACAGAGCAGTGTTCAGTCAGGATTCTGTTAGGATTCAGTTAGTATTCAGTTAAGATTAATTTAGGATTAATTTAGGATTCAGTTAAGATTCAGTTAGGATTCAGTTAGGATTCATTTACGATTCAGTTAGGATTCAGTTAAGATTCAGTTAGGATTCAGTTAGGATTCAGTTAAGATTCAGTTAGCATTCTGTTAAGATTCTGATAGGATTCAGTTAGGATTCAACGTGTATTCCATTGGGGACCACGTTGGAAACAAGTTGAATCTCTTTAACGTGTGAGTCCCTGTTATGATGAGTTTCTCGGTTATCAAGTAATCAAGGGTGTAAGAATATACTTAGACACTTTGTAGAAAGTTAATGCAAATGTTTTATTAGTCGGTACCGGGTTAGATACAACAAGGACAGAGCTTTGCCTTTTGCTGTTTCCAACTGACTCTAACAAAGATTCAATCTCCCTTATATTCCCTTGGTTATCATTTCCTTAACCTACATCTGGTAACCCTCCATGGGCACTCCCTTTCTCTGATGTTAGTACCCTTTGCCCCAAGTCAGTATATCCTGTCCATCCATCATGCTATCATAAACATCAGTAATCTCCTTTGACATAAGGAATGTAGAATCCGTAGCCCCAAACCACTTATCTAGTAACTCTAACCTGGTCCCCACGATACTATGACATGACATCATTACAGTCCCTTATTTTATTGTTCTTAAAAACAGTAAGCTGTAATAGTTTAGAATGTCTGCCAACAGTGATCTTACCAGTACCAAGAAAATCCATCCCAGGAATATCATCTCCAAACCTGAGGAAAACAATCAACATGACTTTGTTATTATGGAACATTATTAGGACAACTAGAATAGTGCTGGAGTCAGGTCTAGAGGTAACACTGCTGACTAGAATAGTGCTGGAGTCAGCTCTAGTGGTAACACTGCTGAATAGAATAGTGCTGGAGTCAGGTCTAGTGGTAACACTGCTGACTAGAATAGTGCTGGAGTCAGCTCTAGTGGTAACACTGCTGAATAGAATAGTGCTGGAGTCAGGTCTAGTGGTAACACTGCTGACTAGAATAGTGCTGGAGTCAGGTGTAGTGGTAACACTGCTGACTAGAATAGTGCTGGAGTCAGGTCTGGAGGTAACACTGCTGACTCCAGACAACACATATACAGTGGGCTCCAAAATTACTGGCACCCCTGACTGGCAATGCACAATCAATACTGTAAAAAAGATCAACAATATAATTATAGAGATAAACTCAAAATTACCAACATGTGAGAAATACTGTACTATATTAATGTTCCAATGGAACCCACCAAAATCATTTATTGATTTAATTAAAAATCAATGTCCTCCAAATCAAGGTTTCACAATTAATGGCACCCTTAAATATTATTGTAAATAACATCTACCAAAATTAAACCAGGAATCAAATTCCATGTATTTAAGTTTATCTAAGTCTTAAGGAATTATATTGAGCCATTACATCACTTCCTGTTTACTAGGGTATAAAAATGACACGCATGCAATATCCCTTTGTCATCCAACACCATGAAGAAAACAAAAGAACTGGCAGTTCAAAAGAGACAGATGGTCGTAGACCTTCATAAATCTGGTAATGGCTACAAGAAGATCCCCAAACGATTGAATATACCACTGAGCACTGTCAGGGCAATTATTCAAAAATAAAAAAGATAAGGTACAGTTAAAAACCTCACGGGTAGAGGACGCAAATGCATATTGCCCCCCAGGATAGGGAGGAGGATGGTGAGAGAAGCAACAAAATCCCCCAAAATCACTGTGAAAGAATTGCAGGCCTTGGTGGCATCTTGGGGTCATCAGGTTTCAAAAAGCACCAACAGACGCCACCTCCACAACCACATGCTCTTTGGAAGGGTTGCCAGAAGAAAGTCATTTCTGACCCCAAGACACAGATGCAAGCGCTTGGAGTTTAAATTATGACTGGAAGAAGGTGCTCTGGGTAGATGTGACCAAAATTGAACATTTTGGTCAGATACAGCATCGGCATGTTTGGCGTCGAAACAGAGATGCATACAAGGAGAGGCACCTCATACCCACGGTGAAATATGGTGGTGGGTCAGTGATGTTTTGGGGCTGGTCCAGGGGCACTGGTTAAGATTGATGGCATAATGAATTCCACTAAGTATCAGGCAATTCTGGCTGACAATCTGGTTGCCTCTGCCAAAAGGCTGGGACTTGGCCGTAGGTGGACTTTCCAACAAGACAATGACTCAAAACAAACCTCAAGATCCACACAGAAATGGTTCTGTGACAACAAAATGTTCTACCATGGCCATCTCAGTCGCCGGACCTCAATCCAATCAAAAATCTATGGACTGAGTTGAAGAGGGCAGTTGATAAGCGCAAACCCAAGAATGTGAAGGATCTTGAAAGTATCTGCATAGAGGAATGGTCCAAAATCCCTCCAAATGTGTTCCTTAACCTTGTCAAACATTACAGGAAAAGACTCCATGCTGTTATCCTTGCCAGAGGTGGTTGCACTAAGTACTAAATGAGGGGTGCCAATAATTATGATACCTTGAATTTGGTGACATTTCTTTTGTATTAAATAATTGCATGATTTTGGTTGGTTCCTGTGATGAGTGTGATAGAAGGAGTCAGGCGCAGGAGGGTAAATCACCGAATACAGAGTTTATTCCGTCGTACACAATTGCGCCTGGATAGCGACACACGAAAACAGGCACAGGGGAAACTATCTACCCTGGCAATACACGGTACGGGATACTCCAACAATATAGAGGCACAGGGGAAATATCTACCCCGGCAATACAAAGTACGAGTAGCTCCACCGAGCTACACTACTCTCACAAATAACAATCACCCACAAGGACAAGGGGGGTAGAGGGACACTTATACAGGGACTAATGCGGGGATAAGAACCAGGTGTGTGTAATTGACAGGACAAGACAAATGGAATGATGATATATGGAGCGGCAGTGGCTAGTAAGCCGGTGATGACGAACGCCGAAGCCTGCCTGAACAAGGAGTGGAGGCAGCCTCAGTGGAAGTCGTGACACTACCCCCCCCCCCCCCCCCCCCCCTTGACACGCAGCTCCAGCAGCGCGCCGACCCCAGCCTTGGGGACGGCCAGGAGAACGCGGAGCAGGGCGAGCCGGATGGCAACGGTGGAAATCCCGCAACAGGGAGGGATCGAGGATATCCCTCACCGGGACCTAGCACCGTTCCTCCGGACCGTACCCCTCCCACTCCACGAGGTACTGAAGGCCCCCCACCCGACGCTTTGAATCCAGGATGGAACGGATAGAGTACGCCTGGGCCCCCTCGATGTCCAGAGGAGGTGGAGGAACCTCCTGCACCTCAGACTCCTGGAGCGGACCAACCACCACCGGCCTGAGGAGAGACACATGAAACGAGGGGTTAATACCGTAATCAGGGGGAAGTAATAACCTTATAAGTGACCTCGTTGATTCTCCTCAGGACTTTGAACGGCCCCACAAACCGCAGGCTCAGATTCCGGGTCGAGAGCCAGACCAGATCCCCCGGTACGAAGACCGGGGCCTCATTGCGGTGGCAGTCAGCGTTGTCCTTCTGACGACGCACAGCGCGCTGGAGGTGAACGTGGGCAGTCCCACGTCTCCTCCACGCGCCGAAACCAGTCATCCACCGCAGGAGCCTCGGTCTGGCTCTGGTGCCACGGTGCCAGAACCGGTTGGTAACCTAAAACACATTGGAATGGCGTTAGGTTAGTAGAGGAGTGGCAGAGTGAGTTCTGGGCATATTCTGCCCATGGCAAGAACACCGACCACTCCCCCGGCCGGTCCTGGCAGTAGGACCGCAGGAACCTACCCACATCCTGATTTACCCATGCCACCTGCCCATTTGACTCGGGGTGGATTCCAGAGGTCAGGCTGACCGAGACCCCCAGACGTTCCTTGAACGCTTTCCAGACCTTGGACGAGAACTGGGGACCTCGGTCGGACACTATATCCTCTGGTACCCCGTAGTGCCGGAAGACGTGAGTAAACAGGGCATCCGCAGACTGCAGGGCCGTGGGGAGACCGGGCAGAGGAAGGAGGCGGCATGACTTGGAAAAGCGGTCCACAACGACCAGGATGGTGGTGTTACCTTGGGAGAGGGGAAGATCAGTCAAAAAATCAACACTTAGGTGAGACCATGGTCGTTGTCGAACTGGTAAAGGTTGTAACTTACCCGCTGGGAGGCGCCTATGTGCCTTACTCTGGGCGCACACCAAGCAGGAGGAGACGTACATCCTCACGTCCTCAGCCAAGGTAGCCACCAGTACTTTCCGGTCAGGCAGCGCACTGTACGACCTATACCAGAGGAGGGTGACGTGTGTGCCCAGTAAATCAGATGATCACGGATAAGAGCAGGCACGTACCGCAGCCCAGCTGGACACTGAGGTGGAGATGGATCTGAGCATAATGCCTCCTCTATATCCGCGTCCATCGCCCATACTACCGGCGCCACAATGCATTAGGCCGGGAGTATGGGGGTGTTGTCTCTGGGCCTCTTCTCTGTGTCATACAGCCGGGACAGTGTGTCTGCCTTCACGTTCTTCATACCCGGAATGTATGACAGTGTAAAATCAAACCGGGTGAAGAATAGGGCCCACCTGGCCTGGCGAGGATTCAGCCTCCTCGCTGCCCAGATGTACTCCAGGTTATGGTGGTCCGTCCAGACGAGGAAAGGGTGTTTCGCCCCTTCGAGCCAATGCCTCCACACGGTCAAAACTCGGACAACAGCCAACAGCTCCCAATCACCAACGTCGTAGTTCTGCTCCGCCGGGCTGAGCTTCTTAGAGAAGAAGGCACAGGGGCGGAGCTTGGGTGACGTGCCCGAGCGTTGAGACAGGACAGCGCCTATCCCTACCTCGGACGCATCCACCTCCACTACGAACGGTAGTGATGGATTGGGGTGTAATTTTGGAGCCCACTGTACATACAAATACACATTCATATATACATATATTTTTAAAATATATTTTCCTTTATTATTTCACACAAACCCTACCACCCCTCCCCTAATTGGAGTAAACTAATAAACAATAACACTTAGGCTTCTACTTCCAGCTTATACATACTATATACATTTTACAGACACTATTTATTTTATAATACCTAGATGTTGTTTGTTTTAGTCCTGGCCTTCCTCTATTTCTGAGACCATCCAGTTTGATTTCTATTTGCCATATATTTTTAACTGTGCTATTTCACAAAAGTTCTGAACCTATATACATTTTACAGACACAGCATATTTTACGTTTGTTATCTTGTTGTTATTAGTCCCACCTTTCAGCTCTATTTAACCCCTCCCATCTATCTCTTAACACCATCCATATTGGATTTCTATTTGCCATATATTTTTCAACTGTGCTGTGATGCTTCACAAAAGTTCTGAACCTTTCTATTCTTATAGTTTCTACAGATTGTAAATTAAAGATACATTTTTTTGCTAAAAGTATTATCATGTTATTGATCGATTGACTCTGACATTTCAAATCACCCAGTATTGCTATCTGCATAGTTAGCTCCAGGTAAATGTTACAATTATTCAGCCATTCATGGACCTGTGACCAAAAATGAGCTACATATGGACAGTACCAAAATAAATGATCTAATGACTCTGACTCCTCGCAGCAAAATCTGCAGAGCTGGGAATGGTCTATCCCCCTATATATACAGTGAGGGAAAAAAGTATTTGATCCCCTGCTGATTTTGTACGTTTGCCCACTGACAAAGAAATGATCAGTCTATAATTTTAATGGTAGGTTTATTTGAACAGTGAGAGACAGAATAACAACAAAACAATCCAGAAAAACGCATGTCAAAAATGTTATAAATTGATTTGCATTTTAATGAGGGAAATAAGTATTTGACCCCTCTGCAAAACATGACTTAGTACTTGGTGGCAAAACCCTTGTTGGCAATCACAGAGGTCAGACGTTTCTTGTAGTTGGCCACCAGGTTTGCACACATCTCAGGAGGGATTTTGTCCCAATCCTCTTTGCAGATCTTCTCCAAGTCATTAAGGTTTCAAGGCTGACGTTTGGCAACTCGAACCTTCAGCTCCCTCCACAGATTTTCTATGGGATTAAGGTCTGGAGACTGGCTAGGCCACTCCAGGATCTTAATGTGCTTCTTCTTGAGCCACTCCTTTGTTGCCACTCCTTTGTTGCCTTGGCCGTGTGTTTTGGGTCATTGTCATGCTGGAATACCCATCCACGACCCATTTTCAATGCCCTGGCTGAGGGAAGGAGGTTCTCACCTAAGATTTGACTGTACATGGCCCCGTCCATCGTCCCTTTGATGCGGTGAAGTTGTCCTGTCCCCTTAGCAGAAAAACACCCCCAAATTGATAATGTTTCCACCTCCATGTTTGATGGTGGGGATGGTGTTCTTGGGGTCATAGGCAGCATTCCTCCTCCTCCAAACACGGCGAGTTGAGTTGATGCCAAAGAGCTCCATTTTGGTCTCATCTGACCACAACACTTTCACCCAGTTCTCCTCTGAATCATTCAGATGTTCATTGGCAAACTTCAGACGGGCATGTATATGTGCTTTCTTGAGCAGGGGGACATTGCAGGCGCTGCAGGATTTCAGTCCTTCACGGCGTAGTGTGTTACCAATTGTTTTCTTGGTGACTATGGTCCCAGCTGCCTTGAGATCATTGACAAGATCCTCTCGTGTAGTTCTGGGCTGATTCCTCACCGTTCTCATGATCATTGCAACTCCACGAGGTGAGATCTTGCATGGAGCCCCAGGCCGAGGGAGATTGACAGTTATTTTGTGTTTCTTCCATTTGCAAATAATCGCACCAACTGTTGTCACCTTCTCACCAAGCTGCTTGGCGATGGTCTTGTAGCCCATTCCAGCCTTGTGTAGGTCTACAATCTTGTCCCTGACATCCTTGGAGAGCTCTTTGGTCTTGGTTATGGTGGAGAGTTTGGAATCTGATTGATTGATTGCTTCTGTGGACAGGTGTCTTTTATACAGGTAACAAGCTGAGATTAGAAGCACTCCCTTCAAGAGTGTGCTCCTAATCTCAGCTTGTTACCTGTATAAAAGACACCTGGGAGCCAGAAATCTTTCTGATTGAGAGGGGGTCAAATACTTATTTCCCTCATTAAAATGCAAATCAATTTATAACATTTTGACATGTGTTTTTCTTTTAATGGTAGGTTCAAATAAACCTACCATTAAAATTATAGACTGACCATTTCTTTGTCAGTGGGCAAACGTACAAATTCAGCAGGGGATCAAATACTTGTTTCCCTAACTGTAACATTCTATTGATTGCATGAATATTGTATGATAATTTAAATTTAGAATCCGGTGTCGTTTTGCGTGTCAATTCATATACCATGTGCCATGGAATCGGTACATCGAAAATCTCTTCCCAACTATTTTGCAATCTATATGGCACATCTGTCAATTTTTTGGTCCTTAAATGAAACTGGTATATGTTTTTATTTATCACAATTTTCTTTAACCAATTTTGGTCTTTGATGCAGGGCCGATAGACAAGTTCCTTGCTTTTTCCCTCTTCCACTTGCCTCTTCCATTTTTGCGTTAATGCTGCAATTAGTTGGTTGTGATTTTGGGTAGAGCAGACATTTCCATATATTTGTGTTAGCTGCAAGTGTGACATAACTCCACCAGTCCTATTTATGATATCATTTACAAAGATTCTACTTTTTTTTTTATGTATCGATTTTTATTTTTTATTTTTAACTATTAGTATATTTGAGTTCAACCACAATATTTGTTGTATTATTTGTTCTGTCTTTTCTGGTGGATTAAACTGAAATTTCAACCAACTTTCTATGACTTGTTTAAAAAATAGCTATATTTTGGAGATTATTTCGTTTTCAAATGACTACAAGTGAGAGGTTGTAATCTGAATAAAGGGAAAAAGGCCATTCTTGAACATGTCGTGAAACATTCTTACTAATTTTCTAGAGAATCAGTTCAGATTTAAGTATAACTTTTGTATGACTGACGCCTTTAGTGAGAGGTCTAATGCTTTAATATTTAATAATTTCTGCCCTCCGGAGTCATATTAATTATATAACTAGGCCCTTGTAATTTTGTATGGCTTGCCATTCAAAATAAAATGGAATATTTTTTGCTCATATAATTTAAAAAACAGGTCGCTAGGTGTAGGCAAAACCATAAGCAAATAGGTAAACTGGGATATGACTAAAGAGCTAATCAGGATGATTTTCCCACAAATAGACAGGTATTTTCCATTCCATGGTAGCAAGATCAATTTTTGCTAACTTTCTATTAAAATGTATTGGAGTGAGATCATTTCTTTATTTCGGGATATGTATACCGAGTATGTCCACATCCTCGTCAGACTATTTTATTGGTAAACTACACAGTAATGTAAAAGTTATATATTTTTGTGATCCAATACAGTGGGGAAAAAAAGTATTTAGTCAGCCACCAATTGTGCAAGTTCTCCCACTTAAAAAGATGAGAGAGGCCTGTAATTTTCATCATAGGTACACGTCAACTATGACAGACTAAATGAGAATTTTTTTCTCCAGAAAATCACATTGAAGGATTTTTTATGAATTTATTTGCAAATTATGGTGGAAAATAAGTATTTGGTCAATAACAAAAGTTTCTCAATACTTTGTCATATACCCTTTGTTGGCAATGACACAGGTCAAACGTTTTCTGTAAGTCTTCACAAGGTTTTCACACACTGTTGCTGGTATTTTGGCCCATTCCTCCATGCAGATCTCCTCTAGAGCAGTGATGTTTTGGGGCTGTCGCTGGGCAACACAGACTTTCAACTCCCTCCAAAGATTTTCTATGGGGTTGAGATCTGGAGACTGGCTAGGCCACTCCAGGACCTTGAAATGCTTCTTACGAAGCCACTCCTTCGTTGCCCGGGCGGTGTGTTTGGGATCATTGTCATGCTGAAAGACCCAGCCACGTTTCATCTTCAATGCCCTTGCTGATGGAAGGAGGTTTTCAATCAAAATCTCACGATACATGGCCCCATTCATTCTTTCCTTTACACAGATCAGTCGTCCTGGTCCCTTTGCAGAAAAACAGCCCCAAAGCATGATGTTTCCACCCCCATGCTTCACAGTAGGTATGGTGTTCTTTGGATGCAACTCAGCATTCTTTGTCCTCCAAACACGACGAGTTGAGTTTTTACCAAAAAGTTATATTTTGGTTTCATCTGACCATATGACATTCTCTCAATCCTCTTCTGGATCATCCAAATGCACTCTAGCAAACTTCAGACGGACCTGGACATGTACTGGCTTAAGCAGAGGGACACGTCTGGCACTGCAGGATTTGAGTCCCTGGCGGCGTAGTGTGTTACTGATGGTAGGCTTTGTTACTTTGGTCCCAGCTCTCTGCAGGTCATTCACTAGGTCCCCCCGTGTGGTTCTGGGATTTTTGCTCACCGTTCTTGTGATCATTTTGACCCCACGGGGTGAGATCTTGCGTGGAGCCCCAGATCGAGGGAGATTATCAGTGGTCTTGTATGTCTTCCATTTCCTAATAATTGCTCCCACAGTTGATTTCTTCAAACCAAGCTGCTTACCTATTGCAGATTCAGTCTTCCCAGCCTGGTGCAGGTCTACAATTTTGTTTCTGGTGTCCTTTGACAGCTCTTTGGTCTTGGCCATAGTGGAGTTTGGAGTGTGACTGTTTGAGGTTGTGGACAGGTGTCTTTTATACTGATAACAAGTTCAAACAGGTGCCATTAATACAGGTAACGAGTGGAGGACAGAGGAGCCTCTTAAAGAAGAAGTTACAGGTCTGTGAGAGCCAGAAATCTTGCTTATTTGTAGGTGACCAAATACTTATTTTCCACCATAATTTGCAAATAAATTCATTAAAAATCCTACAATGTGATTTTCTGGAATTTTTTTCTCAATTTCTCTGTCATAGTTGACGTGTACCTATGATGAAAATTACAGGCCTCTCTCATCTTTTTAAGTGGGAGAACTTGCACAATTGGTGGCTGACTAAATACTTTTTTCCCCACTGTACGTAATATCGTACACTTATCATAATTTGGTTTTAATCCAGAGAGGTTAGAAAAAGTATCTAGATCCTCTATGAGGCTGTGGAGGGATTCTAATTGTGGATTGAAAAGAAAAGATGAATCATCAGCGTACAATGACACCTTTGTTTTTAAGCCCTGGATTTCTAATCCGTTATTATTATTGTTGGATCTGATTTTAACAACTAACATTTCGATTGCAGTAATAAATAGATATGCCGATAGGGGACAACCTTGTTTTACTCCTCTTGACAGTTTAAAACGTTTTGAGATGTAGCCATTACTTACTATTTTACACCTAGGGTAACTATACATAACTTTAACCCATTTTATAAGAGATTCTCCAAAATGTAAAAATTCCAGGCATTTATATATAAACTCCAGTCATACTTTATCAAAGGCCTTTTCAAAGTCAGCTATGAATACCAGGCCTGGTTTCCCAGATATACAGAGGCTGCCTGGGCCCACAGAGTTAGAACACAGAGGCTGCCTGGGCCCACAGAGTTAGAACACAGAGGCTGCCTGGGCCCCCAGAGTTAGAACACAGAGGCTGCCTGGGACCCCAGAGTTAGAGCAGGGAGGATGTTATTCTCCATTATAGGACATCACCTAAACTGAGATGTCTTGCCATCACCAACAAACATGAACATGATGAGAGACAGAGAGAGACAGGGGGAGAAGGTAAAGTAAAAAACATAGAGAAAGAAAGAGAGAGAAAGAGAGAGAGACAGAGAGAGACAGAGAGAGATAGAGAGAGAAAGAGAGAGAGAGAGAGAGAGAGAGAGAGAGAGGGAGATAGAGAGAGAGAGAGAGAGAGAGAGAGAGAGAGAGAGAGAGAGAGAGAGAGAGAGAGAGAGAGAGAGGGAGAGAGAGAGAGAGAGAGTGGGAGGGGGAGAGAGAGAGAGAGAGAGAGAGAGAGAGATGCTGTGATATCCCTCTTCTTCTTGGCACCTTGTTCCTGTGCTGTCATTCTTTCCCCAGTCAGGACTGTGCTGCGTTGGTCTGGGCTGTAGTTGGCTGCTTGATGAAGCTGCTGGAGCTGGCCCTGCACCCAGGTTTACAGTTTTACTGATTACAGTTTTACTGCTCAGGATCAAGCTGGCCGGGGTTGGAAGAACCACCAGCTCAGGCCAGGACAAAGCTTGGGGTTGTGGTGTAGGATGGTGGGGCTGAGGCCCCTACTCTCTGTCTCCTTCTCTACCTTACCACTTTCACTGACCTTAAACAATAAAATATTTAAAATTCTGTATATATGTAAAAAAAAAAATATATATATATATATATATATATATATATATATATATATATATATATATATATATATATATATATAAATAAATCGGATATACAATTTGAAATACATTTAGAAATGTTTAGATATGTTTATTTAGGACTAAAACAAATGAATAGTGACTCACCCAAATGACCCCCCCTCTTCGGGGGCTTGCTCTTGAACTGGAGAGTGTTCCTCTGCTTAAACATGGGATGCCCCTTGGTTGGGGAGCGAGGACAGGTGGCTCGGATGGTGTCCAGGTTATTCATGGTTCTGTTGGTCTGTGTGGGGACAATGGGTCTGTAGACTGTCTGTCTGTGGTGGTTTCTGGTTTGGTTACACTGATGAAATGTAGAAGAGAAGAGATGTCAGGTATCTTGTATGGTTTGAATAAATATCTATGGCACTTCATTTAATTCATTTCGACACTCTTTTAAAACGAGATGATGCATCTCAAGAGATTTCATCCTGCAAAATGTAAATTAAATAACTAAATGTAATCTCTCTCATAGCTCATAGCCCTTTAAACTATTCTAAACGTCACTAGTCACTCCTTATCACCACTGAACCATATATTAGTATATTACACAGACATATCAAATCAAATCAAATCAAATTTTATTGGTCACATGCGCCGAATACAACAGGTGCAGACATTACAGTGAAATGCTTACTTACAGCCCTTAACCAACAGTGCATTTAGTTTAAACAAAAAAGTAAGAATAAAACAACAACAAAAAAGTGTTGAGAAAAAAAGAGCAGAAGTAAAATAAAGTGACAGTAGGGAGGCTATATATACAGTAAAATAAAGTGACAGTAGGGAGGCTATATATACAGGGGGGTACCGTTGCATAGTCAATGTGCGGGGGCACCGGCTAGTTGAGGTAGTTGAGGTAATATGTACATGTGGGTAGAGTTAAAGTGACTATGCATAAATACTTAACAGAGTAGCAGCAGAGTAAAAAGGATGGGGTGGGGGGGCAGTGCAAATAGTCCGGGTAGCCATGATTAGCTGTTCAGGAGTCTTATGGCTTGGGGGTAGAAGCTGTTGAGAAGTCTTTTGGACCTAGACTTGGCACTCCGGTACCGCTTGCCGTGCGGTAGCAGAGAGAACAGTCTATGACTAGGGTGGCTGGAGTCTTTGACAATTTTGAGGGCCTTCCTCTGACACCGCCTGGTATAGAGGTCCTGGATGGCAGGGAGCTTTGCCCCAGTGATGTACTGGGCCGTACGCACTACCCTCTGTAGTGCCTTGCGGTCAGAGGCCAAGCAGTTGCCATACCAGGCGGTGATGCAACCAGTCAGGATGCTCTCGATGGTGCAGCTGTAGAATTTTTTGAGGATCTGAGGACCCATGCCAAATCTTTTTAGTCTCCTGAGGGGGAATAGGCTTTGTCGTGCCCTCTTCACGACTGTCTTGGTGTGTTTGGACCATGATAGTTCGTTGGTGATGTGGACACCAAGGAACTTGAAGCTCTCAACCTGTTCCACTACAGGAGATTTGTTTTGACGAGATTTGACGTGACTTCCGTCTCGCTTCCGCATTGTCTCCGTACTGCTGTGCTGTTTGTTGCTACTTGGCTACCTGCCAAACTATTCACGTTTTACTTTTAATAAACGTTTAATCAATCTTTGTGTTCAACAAATTTACCAACTTTTTAGTTTTGTCCTCACTCATCTTTTTTCGTTAAACTTTTTCACCCCGGACGTTTATCCCGAGACAGAAGAGTCATTTTCCTGTGCGTTTTAGCTGCCAACTTTACGTTATTTTCCTTTTTTCCATCGCAACTTTTTTCCCTTATTCAACTTTTTCACTCCGGACGCTTTATCTGGACATGGTTCATCAACATCTTCAACAGCCGAAGCTAAGTAGTAACATTAACACGATGTCTTCTAATTGCAGTCGCTGTACTCATAATATACAGGAGAACGATCGCCTTACGGCGAAAATAGCTGTGCTACAAGCCCAGCTTCAGACGCAATCGTTAGGCAAGGGTAATCTCAGTGTAGGAAAGGAAGAAACAGCGTCTGTGCCACCAGTAAGTACAGACAGTAACGTTAGTATAAATCCCCCCGCACAGTCCCTGCAGCCGGACAACTTTCTCATGGCTTCTGGAGGGAAATACTGTTGGAATGCTCAACCGGTGTCGCTCATTCAGCCGACAGAAACCTTCAACCGGTTTTCCCCATTATGTAGCGAGTCGGAGTCTGAGTCTGAGTCTTCTCTAGTCTCTACTCCTCCCGTTACGGGGTCTGAGACGCCGAAGGCTCCCACCATTAGCTCTGACAAATTGAAAACCCTAGTCATTGGCGACTCCATTACCCGCAGTATTAGACTTAAAACGAATCACCCAGCGATCATACACTGTTTACCAGGGGGCAGGGCTACCGACGTTAAGGCTAATCTAAAGATGGTGCTGGCTAAAGCTAAAACTGGCGAGTGTAGAGAGTATAGAGATATTGTTATCCACGTCGGCGCCAACGATGTTAGGATGAAACAGTCAGAGGTCACCAAGTGCAACATAGCTTCAGTGTGTAAATTAGCTAGAAAGATGTGTCGGCATCGAGTAATTGTCTCTGGCCCCCTCCCAGTTAGGGGAAGTGACGAGCTCTACAGCAGAGTCTCAGCACTTAATCGCTGGTTGAAAACTGTTTTCTGCCCCTCCCAAAAGATAACATTTGTGGATAATTGGCCCTCTTTCTGGGACTCACCCACAAACAGGACCAAGCCTGACCTGCTGAGGAGTGACGGACTCCATCCTAGCTGGAGGGGTGCTCTCCTCTTATCTACCAACATAGATAGGGCTCTAACTCCTCTAACTCCTCTAGCCCCACAGTGAAATAGGGTGCAGGCCAGGCAGCAGGCTGTTAGCCAACCTGCCAGCTTAGTGGAGTCTGCCAATAGCACAGTCAGTGTAGTCAGCTCAGCCATACCCATTGAGACTGTGTCTGTGCCTCGACCTAGGTTGGGCAAAACTAAACATGGCGGTGTTCACCCTAGCAATCTTATTAGGATAAAGACCTCCTCCATTCCTGCCATTATTGAAAGAGATCGTGATACCTCACATCTCAAAATAGGGTTACTTAATGTTAGATCCCTCACTTCAAAGGCAGTCATAGTCAATGAACTAATCACTGATCATAATCTTGATGTGATTGGCCTGACTGAAACATGGCTTAAGCCTGATGAATTTGCTGTGTTAAATGAGGCCTCACCTCCTGGTTACACTAGTGACCATATTCCCCGTGCATCCCGCAAAGGCGGAGGTGTTGCTAACATTTACGATAGCAAATTTCAATTTACAAAAAAAAAAATGGCGTTTTCATCTTTTGAGCTTCTAGTCATGAAACCTATGCAGCCTACTCAATCACTTTTTATAGCTACTGTTTACAGGCCTCCTGGGCCATATACAGCGTTCCTCTCTGAGTTTCCTGAATTCCTATCAGACCTTGTAGTCATAGCAGATCATATTCTAATTTTTGGTGATTTTAATATTCACATGGAGAAGTCCACAGACCCACTCCAAAAGTCTTTCGGAGCCATTATCGACTCAGTGGGTTTTGTCCAACATGTCTCTGGACCTACTCACTGCCACAGTCATACTCTGGACCTAGTTTTGTCCCATGGAATAAATGTTGTAGATCTTAATGTTTTTCCACAAAATCCTGGACTATCGGACCACCATTTTATTACATTTGCAATCGCAACAAATAATCTGCTCAGACCCCAACCAAGGAGCATCAAAAGTCGTGCTATAAATTCTCAAACAACACAAAAATTCATTGATGCCCTTCCAGACTCCTTCTGCCTACCCAAGGACGTCAGAGGACAAAAATCAGTTAACCACTTAACTGAGGAACTCAATTTAACCTTGCGCAATACCCTAGATGCAGTTGCACCCCTAAAAACGAAAAACATTTGTCATAAGAAACTAGCTCCCTGGTATACAGAAAATACCCGAGCTTTGAAGCAAGCTTCCAGGAAATTGGAACGGAAATGGCGCCACACCAAACTGGAAGTCTTCCGACTAGCTTGGAAAGACAGTACCGTGCAGTACCGAAGAGCCCTCACTGCTGCTCGATCATCCTACTTTTCCAACTTAATTGAGGAAAATAAGAACAATCCAAAATTTCTTTTTGATACTGTTGCAAAGCTAACTAAAAAGCAGCATTCCCCAAGAGAGGATGGCTTTCACTTCAGCAGTGATAAATTCATGAACTTCTTTGAGGAAAAGATCATGACCATTAGAAAGCAAATTACGGACTCCTCTTTGAATCTGCGTATTCCTCCAGGGCTTAGCTGTCCTGGATCTGCACAGCTCTGCGAGGGCCTGGGATCGGGAGAGACACTTAAGTGTTTTAGTACTATATCTCTTGACACAATGATGAAAATAATCATGGCCTCTAAACCTTCAAGCTGCATACTGGATCCTATTCCTACTAAACTGCTGAAGGAGCTGCTTCCTGTGCTTGGCCCTCCTATGTTGAACATAATAAACAGCTCTCTATCCACCGGATGTGTACCAAACTCACTAAAAGTGGCAGTGATAAAGCCTCTCTTGAAAAAGCCAAACCTTGACCCGGAAAATATAAAAAACTATCGGCCTATATCGAATCTTCCATTCCTCTCAAAAATTTTAGAAAAAGCTGTTGCGCAGCAACTCACTGCCTTTCTGAAGACAAACAATGTATACGAAATGCTTCAGTCTGGTTTTAGACCCCATCATAGCACTGAGACTGCACTTGTGAAGGTGGTAAATGACCTTTTAATGGCGTCAGACCGAGGCTCTGCATCTGTCCTCGTGCTACTAGACCTTAGTGCTGCCTTTGACACCATCGATCACCACATTCTTTTGGAGAGACTGGAAACCCAAATTGGTCTACACGGACAAGTTCTGGCCTGGTTTAGATCCTACCTGTCGGAAAGATATCAGTTTGTCTCTGTGAATGGTCTGTCCTCCGACAAATCAACTGTACATTTCGGTGTTCCTCAAGGTTCCGTTTTAGGACCACTATTGTTTTCACTATATATTTTACCTCTTGGGGATGTTATTCGAAAACATAATGTTAACTTTCACTGCTATGCGGATGACACACAGCTGTACATTTCAATGAAACATGGTGAAGCCCCAAAATTGCCCTCGCTAGAAGCCTGTGTTTCAGACATAAGGAAGTGGATGGCTGAAAACTTTTTACTTTTAAACTCGGACAAAACAGAGATGCTTGTTCTAGGTCCCAAGAAACAAAGAGATCTTCTGTTAAATCTGACAATTCATCTTGATGGTTGTAAAGTCGTCTCAAATAAAACTGTGAAGGACCTCGGCGTTACTCTTGACCCTGATCTCTCTTTTGACGAACATATCAAGACTGTTTCAAGGACAGCTTTTTTCCATCTACGTAACATTGCAAAAATCAGAAATTTTCTGTCCAAAAATGATGCAGAAAAATTAATCCATGCATTTGTTACTTCTAGGTTAGACTACTGCAATGCTCTATTTTCCGGCTACCCGGATAAAGCACTAAATAAACTTCAGTTAGTGCTAAATACGGCTGCTAGAATCCTGACTAGAACCAAGAAATTTGATCATATTACTCCAGTGCTAGCTTCCCTACACTGGCTTCCTGTTAAGGCAAGGGCTGATTTCAAGGTTTTACTGTTAACCTATAAAGCGTTACATGGGCTTGCTCCTACCTATCTTTCCGAGTTGGTCCTGCCGTACATACCAATACGTACGCTACGGTCACAAGACGCAGGCCTCCTAATTGTCCCTAGAATTTCTAAGCAAACAGCGGGAGGCAGGGCTTTCTCCTATAGATCTCCATTTTTATGGAACAGTCTGCCTACCCATGTGAGAGACGCAGACTCGGTCTCAACCTTTAAGTCTTTACTGAAGACTTATCTCTTCAGTAGGTCATATGATTGAGTGTAGTCTGGCCCAGGAGTGTGAAGGTGAACGGAAAGGCTGGAGCAACGAACAGCCCTTGCTGTCTCTGCCGGGCCGGTTCCCCTCTCCACTGGGGTTCTCTGCCTCTAACCCTGTTGCAGGGGCTGAGTCACTGGCTTGCTGGTGCTCTTTCATGCCGTCCCTGGGAGGGGTGCGTCACTTGAGTGGGTTGAGTTACTGACGTGATCTTCCTGTCTGGGTTGGCGCCCCCCCCTTGGTTTGTGCTGTGGTGGAGACCTCTGTGGGCTATACTCGGCCTTGTCTCAGGATTGTAAGTTGGTGGTTGGGGATATCCCTCTAGTGGTGCGGGGGCTGTGCTTTGGCGGAGTGGGTGGGGTTATATCCTTCCTGTTTGGCCCTGTCCGGGGGTTTCTTCGGATGGGGCCACAGTGTCTCCGGACCGCTCCTGTCTCAGCCTCCAGTATTTATGCTGCAGTAGTTTATGTGTCGGGGGGCTGGGGTTAGTTGGTTATACCTGGAGTACTTCTCCTGTCTTATCCAGTGTCCTGTGTGAATTTAAGTATGCTCTCTCTAATTCTCTCGTTCTCTCTTTCTCTCTGAGAACCTGAGCCCTAGGACCATACGTCAGGACTACCGGGCATGATGACACCTTGCTGTCCCCAGTCCGCCTGGCCTTGCTGCTATTCCAGTTTCAACTGTTCTGCCTGCGGCTACGAAACCCCTACCTGTCCCAGACCTGCTGTTTTCAACTCTTTAATGATCGGCTATGAAAAGCCAACTGAGAGACCTGAGCCCTAGGACCATACGTCGGGACTACCGGCCGTGGTGACTCCTTGCTGTCCCCAGTCCGCCTGGCCTTGCTGCTATTCCAGTTTCAACTGTTCTGCCTGCGGTTATGGAACCCCTACCTGTCCCAGACCTGCTGTTTTCAACTCTTAATGATCGGCTATGAAAAGCCAACTGAGATTTATTCCTGATTATTATTTGACCATGCTTGTCACTTATGAACATTTTTGAACATCTTGGCATGGTTCTGTTATAATCTCCACCCGGCACAGCCAGAAGAGGACTGGCCACCCCTCATAGCCTGGTTCCTCTCTAGGTTTCTTCCTAGGTTTTCGCCTTTCTAGGGAGTTTTTCCTAGCCACCGTGCTTCTACACCTGCATTACTAGCTGTTTGGGGTTTTAGGCTGGGTTTCTGTACAGCACTTCGAGATATTAGCTGATGTAAGAAGGGCTATATAAAATAAAATTGATTGATTGATTGATACAGCCCCGTCGATGAGAATGGGGGCGTGCTCAGTCCTCTTTTTTTTCCTGTAGTCCACAATCATCTCCTTTGTCTTGGTCACGTTGAGGGAGAGGTTGTTGTCCTGGCACCACACGGCCAGATCTCTGACCTCCTACCTATAGGCTGTCTCATCGTTGTCGGTGATCAGGCCTACCACTGTTGTGTCGTCGGCAAACTTAATGATGGTGTTGGAGTCGTGCCTGGCCATGCAGTCATGGGTGAACAGAGAGTACAGGAGGGGACTGAGCACGCACCCCTGAGGGGCCCCCGTGTTGATGATCAGTGTGGCAGATGTGTTGTTACCTACCCTTACCACCTGGGGGCGGCCCGTCAGGAAGTCCAGGATCCAGTTGCAGAGGGAGGTGTTTAGTCCCAGGATCCTTAGCTTAGTGATGAGCTTAGAGGGCACTATGGTGTTGAATGCTGAGCTGTAGTCAATGAATAGCATTCTCACGTAGGTGTTCCTCTTGTCCAGGTGGGAAAGGGCAGTGTGGAGTGCGATAGAGATTGCATCATCTGTGGATCTGTTGGGGCGGTATGCAAATTGGAGTGGGTCTAGGGTTTCTGGGATTATGCTGTTGATGTGAGCCATGACCAGTCTTTCAAAGCACTTCATGGCTACAGACGTCAGTGCTACGGGTCGGTAGTCATTTAGGCAGGTTATCTTAGAGTTCTTGGGCACGGGGACTATGGTGGTCTGCTTGAAACATGTTGGTATTACAGACTCAGTCAGGGACATGTTGAAAATGTCAGTGAAGACACTTGCCAGTTGGTCAGCACATGCTCGGAGTACACGTCCTGGTAATCCGTCTGGCCCTGCGGCCTTGTGAATGTTGACCTGCTTAAAAGTCTTACTCACATCGGCTACGGAGAGCGTGATCACATAGTCGTCCGGAACAGCTGGTGCTCTCATGCATGCTTCAGTGTTGCTTGCCTCGAAGCGAGCATAGAAGTGGTTTAGCTCGTCTGGTAGGCTTGTGTCACTGGGCAGCTCGCGGCTGTGCTTCCCTTTGTAGTCTGTAATAGTTTTCAAGCCCTGCCACATCCGACGAGCGTCAGAGCCAGTGTAGTATGATTCAATCTTAGACCTGTATTGACTCTTTGCCTGTTTGATGGTTCGTCGGAGGTCATAGCGGGATTTCTTATAAGCGTCCGGGTTAGAGTCCCGTTCCTTGAAAGCGGCAGCTCTACCCTTTAGCTCAGTGCGGATGTTTCCTGTAATCCATGGCTTCTGGTTGGGGTATGACCCTCTATTTCAGGGTTTCCCCAACTGGTGAGCCTTTTTGTGTTTTCTATTGATTTATTGTTGGACATACACTATATACAAAAGTATGTGGACACCCCTTCTGGAGTTTAACTGGAGTTTAATATCCTATACTAGTTCAACACAGGACCAACATAATTATGAGTTACTCAGAATACGTCCCAAATGGCACCCTATTGGCACTCTATTGTCACCCTATTCCATGTAGTGCACTACTTTTGGCCTGAGCCATTTGGGACTCAGCTTCAGTCTCAGTGTGCTCCTCTTGACACCTGCAGGTCCCCCCCCCCCCCACCTCCCCCTCCCCTACAGCTCTGAGAGGAGATAAAATAACCTCTTCATTTACATGAAGCTATAAATAAGGAGAGGAGGAGGGGAGGAGGAGGAGAGGAGGAGGGGAGGGGAAGCAGGTGTGTCCTGGGGGAGAAAGAGAGCAACACATCACTGCCTGTAACTCAGTGTCAGCGCTAGAACACGTCCCTACAGACAGTGGTCTACAGACAGCTGGTCCTGTTGTAAAGTGCATGTAGAGCGTTCCTCAGTCATTATTGGTGGTCTTATGTCCTCCTCTGGTGGACATTGACAGAACCGCAGCCTATATTATGATCACTGATGCTGAACGTGAAACACAGCATGACATGATGCTATATGTGGGGCCAATCCTAACTTCTACTTAAAGGGATACTTTGGGATTTTGGCAATGAGGCCATTTATATACTTCCCCAGTGTCAGATGAACTTGTTCATACCATTTTTATGTCTCTGTGTGCAGTATGAAGGCAGTTAGAGGTAGTTTAGTGAGCCGATGCTGGAAGTCTATGGGTATCTTCATCTGACTCTGGGGAAGTAGATAAAGGGCCTCAGTGAGTTGAGTGTTTACTTAGTAATGGATTGATGTCAGTAGGAGACTAAGTGAAGGCCAGACAACAATTAGTTGTTATTAATGCTGAAATGATACTGACTCCAACATCTAATGTTAATAATAGAGAACAGTTTAAACCATGTAATAATGGCAGCTTCAAACTCGCTAAACACTGACCTCTCATTCCTGTATCCTAAGTTAACATGGAGGCCGGTGTTCTAGGCTGAAATACCTGGATGCTTCTCTTTCTCTGTCACTTTCTCTCCCTCCTCC
The DNA here is from genome assembly GCF_964263955.1 of Coregonus lavaretus. NCBI lineage: Eukaryota > Metazoa > Chordata > Actinopteri > Salmoniformes > Salmonidae > Coregonus > Coregonus lavaretus. Next base: position 36,874,818 of record NC_140015.1, on the reverse strand, counting down.
GTGTCTTCAAGGGTCCCTCGTTCCACTCCACATCCCTCCATCCTCCTCTATCTTGGTTCAATAGTTTCCAGATTCACCCTAATTCATTTACATTTACATTTACGTCATTTAGCAGACGCTCTTATCCAGAGCGACTTACAAATAGGTGCATTTACCCTATAGCCAGTGGGATAACCACTTTACAATATTTTATTTTATTTTATTTATTTTTTCTCTTTTTTTTTTTTTTTATGGGGGGGGTAGAAGGATTACTTTATCCTATCCCAGGTATTCCTTAAAGAGGTGGGGTTTCAAATGTCTCCGGAAGGTGGTGAGTGACTCCGCTGTCCTGGCGTCGTAGGGGAGCTTGTTCCACCATTGGGGTGCCAGAGCAGCGAATAGCTTTGACTGGGCTGAGCGGGAACTATGCTTCCGCAGAGGAAGGGGAGCCAGCAGGCCAGAGGTGGATGAACGCAATGCCCTCGTTTGGGTGTAGGGACTGATCAGAGCTAATTCAGTGCTGTGAACAGTTCTACCTACATTTATATCATAATAACAACATGCTCTTCAATGTAAAGCTACAGTAAACTGCTAGGTCATCTCTGGTTGGTCAGAATCCTTGTTATGATAGTAAACCTGGTAAGGATTCTGGGCTCCTCTGTCTTGGTTCAATTTAAACAATGATTCTCCTGATTCCCCCTCATTTAGTGCTGCTAACAATGATGCTCATCAACATGCTCAAATACAAACACTTGTTCTTTACAATGCTCTTTATTGAATATCCACAATACAGCAAAGCTATAACATTTCCTCTATGCATCATTAGTAATTGTTGTGTCAATTCCTGACTACAAGCTATACCGAGCTACAAGCCTAAATCCACCCAGGGTGCTCAAAGCACTCCCAACCTGCAGGGGGCAACCATGCAACCGGAGCTGTTGAAACCAACCACCAGGAAGTGCTCTGGGGACCATATTAACGTGCGCACCCACAAGCAGTGCATGTGCATGGCATCGAAATGTTTGGTAAAAGCTTACTTGGCTCTCACTCATTCCTGAGAAGAGATACCAATGACCACAGCTCCTGATCATCCAAAGACGCAACTGGTAGGACAGAATGTGTTGTGAATTCATGCTTCTATATGCCCTTTTATTTGGTTGTAACATACAATACAATTATTAATTAAATTAAATAGTGAAGACTTCATTATGTGAACGTAGAACTTGACAGTAACGTTACTATAATCATGTGTATTGTTAAATGTTTAATTAGGATATTGATATTTAATTATTAACTTGCAATGATCCTAGGTTAATCTAAATGATGAAATGATTGTTTGGTTAGGTCGAGGATTCAGTAACATTAGTTTATGCTTAATTTTGAGAAAGTGGAATTGAGAGTTATTTGTAACTAATCCATGGGTTTTTGTTTGTGTGTTTGAAGGTTATCAACCTATTCTGTTCCATCTTTATGACAATAAAAAATCATAAAGTGAACAGTTTTGAGTTGTCCTTTGCGTTCATCAAGGATAAAGCCGTTTTCAAGTTTGGGCAGAGCTGTGGTCAGCCAGAAATCACGGAGAACTTGACAGTTGATAACCAGCGTGGCAGTGAGGACGAGGATCAAAGGGCTGAAGTCAAGCTGTCGACGCAAAGGAAGAATTGCCTGTGAAACTCTACACCATGGCCAAGGAAACTTTTGGGAAAACAGTCAAGCAACTGAAGCAAGAGCGGACCTTAGCCAAATCTGCTTTCACCAGACAAGCGAACTACCTGAGTAAAGCTGCAGCTGGTATGATTAAGCATGAACTACAAGAGGAGTTCAGCAAGCTCAGTTCCCTGGCTAGAAGTGTCGGTGATTCAAATGATGACTACGCGGCTGGCCTACTGGCTGAAGCGGGAACTAAGGGAGATGAAGAGGTCAAGCTCGACAAGGACCAGCAGGCTGATCTTGAAAGGACGATTGAAGAGTGCGACATGAAATTGGAGGAAATCCGAGAGGCAGTCCAATTCAACCTCTGGCCAAGATACGGTAAAGAGGAGGTAGACTTTGCAATCCAAGAAGCGGAGAAAGCCTGTGACAGAGCCAAAGAAACCCCCGTCACTGCTATTAACAAGGACGGCTATGAACTACAGCTGGAAAGAGCGAGGAAGCTAATCCATGATGCAAGTGAAAGCCTGAAAGACTGGGAAAAATGGGTCCCACACGATGAGACTGCAGATCTGAAAGGCAGAGTAAAAGATCTGAGAATATTCGGCAGTAACCTCGAGGCCAAAAGAACAGAATTCCTCATCGCACAGAGAATTGCAGAAGAGGACAGAAGACCTACAGAGCTTCAACCAAGAGCAGTCCCACAACCAGTGGTGAGAATAAAACCAACCAGTCTACCTAAATTCACTGGGCTTAGGAGGAATTTCCACAGATGGAGGAAAGACTGGGAGAGCCTGCAAAAGCAGGGAGAGCCGACTGGTTCAGTGGAGGTGAAGAAGTTTCAACTTCTTGACAGTGTGGACGAGAGAATATGTAGAGACCTGCGCCTGTCATCATATAACAGTGCTGAAGACATGTTTAGAGTACTCCAAAACCGGTATGGAAACAAGCCAACAATTGCTTTGGAGATAATTGAGGACCTGGAGAGGATCCCTCCTTTAAAGTCACACCAACCAAGGAAGGTTATTGACCTGATTCAAGCTGTGGAAAAGGCCCTGAATGACCTCACGGAGCTCGAAAGCAGTGGAGCCATAAAGAATCCCCTTGTCATCAGATCCATAGAGAGCAAGCTGCCGGATAACATGAAGAGGGACTGGCTGACATTCATGGTCAACCCAAGAAATGGAGTCACACCTGACAATCACTTCGACAGCCTTCTAAGATTTTTAAAGACACAAGAAGACATACTGGAGAAACTAGACCAGTTGGGTGTAAGTGAAAACCCTGAAAAGAAAGCTACGTACCCGGAGAAGCGGTATGCTTCCACAAGGTCCACGAGAAAGGGAGGATGCGTTGTGTGTGGAGATGAAAAGCACCGTGAGAAGATTTTCTTTTGTAAGCAGTTCAAAGAACTAAAGCCTAGTGAGAAGCTGAATGCTGTCGAAAGACTGGGAGCATGCAGAAGATGCCTCAGATGTCATGGAGAGGATGAGGAATGTACGGACACTTACCTTTGCAGAAACAGAGACTGCAAAAGAGGAAGCTCCTCGGATCACCATTTCTTTCTCTGCCTTAAAGGAGGGGCTAAGAGGAAAGAATACGTGAAAGTGGAAAAACCCAGCACCAGGAGGCAAACATTCACAGAGGAGCAAGAGAGATTAATACGTGAGCTCACCCCGGACATGGCAGAAAAATTCAGGAATGCTTTCACCAACATGGCAAAATCACACTGCACTGGAGGAAGCCTTCCTGGGGTAATGGACTCAAGCACACGTGAATTACCAGTTATTCTTATGCTTCTCGAAGTAACTACTAACGCAGGGCAGAAAATTGGAACTCTCATTGACTTAGCATCAGACACCAACTACATCACTCACACAGCCGCCAGGAGACTGAAGCTTCGAAGTGAAAGGATCACACTAGTCGTCCATGGAGTTGGAGGCATGGCCATGAGGGTGAAGACCAAAAGATACTTACTCAAGGTGAGAGTCAAGACACCAAGAGGCACGGAGAAAGCTCATGAGCTGATCTGTTATGGGTTGGATGAAATTGCAAAAGTTCACAGAGCAATCAAAGCACAACACCTCAAGAAGTTCTTCCCCGATACCAACCTGGAAGACCTTCACAGACCAGAACATGTTGAGCTTCTCATAAGCCACCGGGAAGGAAGACTTGCTCCACAGAGAGTAAAGGTAGTAGGAGATCTTGTCCTGTGGGAGAGCCCTTTAGGAAAGACCGTTGGAGGAGCACATCCAGACCTCTGTGAAGTAGTGGACATGGCCCTGCACAATTCTGAAACTCATTTTGCACGATCTATGAGAATCACAGCAGTAAAGTATCAAGAAATTGCTGAGATGCAAGAATCTAGAGCTGAAACTAAAACCACTGTTATTGGCAAAGAGTTCTTGGACTGGTGGAAGTGGGACAGCATTGGTGCGGCCTGTGAACCCATGTGTGGAGGATGTCGTTGTGGTAACTGTCAACCAGGAGGCAAAGACATGACTCTTAGTGAAGAAAGAGAGCTTGAGATAATCAGGCAAGGTCTCAGTTACGTGGAGTCAGATGTGCATAGTCAGGAGCCTCACTGGGACACAAAATACCCTTGGATTGAAGATCCAAGTTCCCTGCCCAACAACAGAAGCGCAGTGGAAGCCACGTTTCTGAGGACGGAGAAACAACTCAAGAGAGAACCAGGTTGGCGTGCAGCATACACAACTCAAGTTCATGAGATGGTGGAAAGGAAGGCAGCAAAGAAACTCACTAGAAAGACCATTGCCGACTGGAAAGGTCCAGTATGGTACGTCAGTCACTTGATAGCACCAAACCCACACTCTATAACTACACCTGTCCGACTGGTATGGAACAGCAGCCAGAGGTTTAGAGGAAGCAGCATGAATGACCTTCTTCTGAAAGGGCCTGATGTACTTAATCCTATTCGAGCGGTACTGCTAAGGTTCAGGAGAGGAATCCATGCTGCTCTCGGCGACATCAAAAAGATGTACAATTCTGTGTGGCTCGAAGACCTGGAGATGCACCTCCATAGATTCCTCTGGAGAGACGGTGATGATGGGGACATTGAGGAATATGCCATCACCAGGGTCAACATGGGCGATCGACCAGCAGGGTGTATCGCACAACTAGCCATGAGAGAAACAGCGAAGTTGCCCATGTTCGCACATCTGAAAGAGGAACGGAGGGTCCTTGAAGAGGATTCCTACGTAGATGACATCCTGACATCCCATAATGACCTGGAAAAGCTAGACGGAACCACCAAAAAGGTCGAAGAAATCCTAAAGGCAGGTGGATTCTTCCTCAAGCCGTGGGTCCGATCAGGCCAAAGTGGGAGGCAAACATCTACATCAGAACATCCAACATCGTCAGATGAAGTCTTCATCCTCCCCAACCAAGTGAGAGAAGGAGACAACAGAGCCCTTGGAGTTGGTTATTTAGTCGAATCAGACAAACTGTACCTCATGACCTCGATAAACTTCTCAAAGAGACAAAAGAAGATGAGGATCAGTCAAGATCTCGTTGGAGAGGAAGTGAGAATGAAAACTCCAAACCCACTGACCAGAAGGCAACTGCTTAGCCAAGTAGCTAGTTTGTATGACCCAATAGGCCTTGCAACACCTGCCAAACAGAAAGGAGCCATTTTAGTCAGAAAAGCATTCCAAGAAACTGGAGGCAAAACTCTAACAAGAGACACATGGGACACACCTCTGTCTGAGAAACTTAGAGGAGAAGCAATCCACCTGTTTGAGGAATACAGACACCTCAACCAAATTACCTTCCATAGAAGCCTGACTCCAGTCAAAAGGATTGGAGAACCCTGGGGAATAACATTCTCAGATGGGAGCGACCAGAGTTATGGAGCAGTGGCATACTTCAGGTGGGAGACCGAGCAAGGCATCCTGGTCCGACTTGTTGAGTCCAAAGCCAAGCTTACACCACTTGACCAAAAGGGAGAACCAGTGAAGGCTGAAGTCTGTGGTGCTGTGTTCGCTGCAAGACTCAGGAAATACATTGAAAAGCACAGTAGGATGCAAGTAGGACGTTGGATCCATCTGTTAGATAGTCAAACTGTGCTGGGTGCAATCCAAAGGGACAGTTATGGGTACCAGACCTTTTTTGCAAACAGAGTGGGAGAGATCCAGAAGTCCACATCAGTTGAGGACTGGAGATGGATTCCAGGTGAGCAAAACATTGCTGACCTCATGACAAGAGGAGCAACCCCAGAGGACCTCAAAGAGAACTCTGTGTGGCAGAACGGCCCAGAGTTTCTGAAACGACCTGTAGAGGATTGGCCGACAAAATCAGCCAAAGAAGTCGCTGCAGATGCCAAAGAAGGCATAAACAAGCTCCAAAGGAAATGTTTTACAGCAGCACTGACCCGAGCGCAGGTGGGGAAAAAAATCCAACATGCTCCACGTATACCAATATCTCCAACCTCTGACAAAGGTAAAGACCTGCAAAGCAGCCCTAATGGAAGAGGGCACCAAATCCAAGTCCAAAGACCACCTTCTGGTTATTCAGTGGGGAATATCCTTAACATCAGCAAGTTCAGCAGTTTGACCAGGTTGACAAGAGTCATTGCCTGGGTGTGGAGAGCTGCCACAAGGTGGAAAGAAATGCTAGCCAAGGCCACCACCACAAGCAAGCCAAAGAAAAAGGAAATTCCTTCAGCTCTTGAGATCAAGTCCAGAATCAAGAAAGCTACACTTACCATCATGGAGTGTGAAGATGCACTCAGGGATCTCTTCCTTGCAGCCCAAAAGGATGTAACCTGGCCAGACACCACACTCAGCAGGCTTGCTGTGGTCAAAGAGGAAAACACTGGACTCTTGCTCTGTGGAGGAAGATTCCAAATCTTTAATGAAGAAAAAACTGCAGTACAGGCTTGCCAGAGTTATTGACGTTAACACTGACAAGAAGGGAATTGTGAGGGATGTATATCTCCGATCCTTCCCCAGCTACCCAGTCGCAACTGTGAAGCCCACTAAAAAGATGGAAAAAGATTCAATCAAGATACCAGCAACAGTTCTTCACAGGGATGTCAGACGGATAGTTGTCTTGCTTCCAGTTGAAGAGCAGCAGCAACAGGATCAAAAATAGAGTAACTGAATCCAACACATCACAGTTCTGTGTGACCTCCTTGGGTTGAAGAACCAGGAGGTCAAGTGGGAGGTGTTGTGTCAATTCCTGACTACAAGCTATACCGAGCTACAAGCCTAAATCCACCCAGGGTGCTCAAAGCACTCCCAACCTGCAGGGGGCAACCATGCAACCGGAGCTGTTGAAACCAACCACCAGGAAGTGCTCTGGGGACCATATTAACGTGCGCACCCACAAGCAGTGCATGTGCATGGCATCGAAATGTTTGGTAAAAGCTTACTTGGCTCTCACTCATTCCTGAGAAGAGATACCAATGACCACAGCTCCTGATCATCCAAAGACGCAACTGGTAGGACAGAATGTGTTGTGAATTCATGCTTCTATATGCCCTTTTATTTGGTTGTAACATACAATACAATTATTAATTAAATTAAATAGTGAAGACTTCATTATGTGAACGTAGAACTTGACAGTAACGTTACTATAATCATGTGTATTGTTAAATGTTTAATTAGGATATTGATATTTAATTATTAACTTGCAATGATCCTAGGTTAATCTAAATGATGAAATGATTGTTTGGTTAGGTCGAGGATTCAGTAACATTAGTTTATGCTTAATTTTGAGAAAGTGGAATTGAGAGTTATTTGTAACTAATCCATGGGTTTTTGTTTGTGTGTTTGAAGGTTATCAACCTATTCTGTTCCATCTTTATGACAATAAAAAATCATAAAGTGAACAGTTTTGAGTTGTCCTTTGCGTTCATCAAGGATAAAGCCGTTTTCAAGTTTGGGCAGAGCTGTGGTCAGCCAGAAATCACGGAGAACTTGACAGTAATTCAACTCATTTCCCAATAGTAGAGAGGTCTACTCATCATGACAGTATTTCAGATGTTATGTTTTAGAGAACATGATGCTCGTACAGTGAATGCATCAATAGTAACTTGTCATGAGAAACAACCCTAAACAACTATTTGACATTACATTGGTTATTGTTATACTATTCACTGCTGCATCCAGACATCAGCCAAATATCACCCATGTTGTTTGGATTTTAACTCCTATATTTGACAGCAAAGCAATGATCAAAACATCACTTAAAAGCTATAAATTACCAACTGCCCTCATTAAATATTGAAACTATTGCTTTACAGACTGCAAATAGTCTTTCTGATCTCTTTCTCAGAGAATGTTGACCCCAATGACACTTTACATGTGAACACCACGTCCTTGTCCCACTCTGCAGTCTGAATGGTCAGATAGCTGCTGATCTTGAAGGTTTTGTCTGGTTGCTGCTCAGCAGGACTGGTAGAAACATATTCAGTCACTGATTCACCGTTAGACATCCAGCTGACATCTGCAAACCCCTTGGACCTCTGAGACAGGTTACTGGCCAGACACACTAGTGTTGCTCTGCTGGACTTGAGGTCTTCAGTGGATGGAGGGAACATGGTCACAGCAGGTGTAGAAAGATCTCCATCTAGATTAGAAAATAGTCAATGGATGGGATGAGAAGGGAACAGATTTGATAACAGTTTATATTTCAGTAGATGTTGGTATCATTACCAGTACACCCTGCATTAAGAGGAAACTGATGAAGCAATTAAATATAGAACTGCTGTTCATTATATTCACAATTATATTGATAGAGGTAATCATACGGTGTTAAAATGTGATTTTCCCATGGAGCAGAGAGACAGAGCAATTTCTGGATACATTAATTACATCACAGTCTTGGAAGACTCAAATGCTAAAAGCTGAACGAAATGTGCACATTGTAAATATAAAATACAAATAATTCACAAGCAAATGGAATATAAAAATAAATAAATATATATATATTTGTCTAAGAAATTGAACTGGATAACATTTCTGGAGATTAAATATCTCCTTTGCATGGATCTATATAGACAACAAAAACACAAGATATGCATGATAAAACATGAACATAGCAGGCATTCACACTGTCAAAATGTTTTCTAAATAATTTACAAACAACATACGAGACAGGATTAAAGCAGGTGCAAAATATTAAATCAGTAAATATATAATATAAATTCCATTTCATGAATTAAAACATTAAAAAATATATATATCTGACCAACATTATATTAGAAACAAAGCATATTCTGTAGATTAAAACATTAGAAGGGTACTCACCAGTAACAATCAGCTTGGTTCCTGGTCCGAATACCACAGTGTTTCAGTTTGTATACACGGCCGTACAAAAAACTCCTCACTCTTACTACTGAGAGGTGTCACGATCGTCGTTAAGAGAGGAGGACCAAGGCGCAGCGTTGAATGCGAACATATTTATTTATATAATGAACACACGAACAAAACGAAAACGTGACGTCCCTGGTTACATACACAAACCAACACGGAACAAGAAACCACAATGAATGAATGCCTAACGGCTACCTAAGTATGACTCCCAATCAGAGACAACGAGCTACAGCCGTCTCTGATTGGGAGCCACCCTGGCCAACATAGATATACAACAACTAGAACCAACACACATGAAACCTCACACCCTGGCTCAACATACTAGAGTCCCCAGAGCCAGGGCGTGACAGTACCCCCCCTAAAGGCGCGGACTCCGACCGCGCCAACCAAATACCACAGGGGAGGGACCGGGTGGGCACTCCGCCTTGGCGGCGGATCCGGCTCCGGGCATGATCCCCACTCGCTCTCTAACCCCCCAAAGTACCCCTGGTCCGGTCTGGCCCTGCTGACCGGAGCTGGACTGCACACTGGTGGAGCGGATTGCTCTAGCTCCGGCGTGAAGCAGCTGACCCGTGCTGAACCAGGCACCAGTGGAACAGGCACGGGCTGTGCCGGACTGACGACGCACACCACTGGCTTGGTGTGGGGAGCAGGAACGGCCCGAGCCGGGATGACGAAACGCACCCCTGACTTGGTGCGGGGAGCAGGAGCGGGCCGAACCGGGCTGACGAAACGCACCACTGACTTGGTGCGGGGAGCAGGAACGGGCCGAGCCGGGCTGACGAAGCGCACCACTGACTTGGTGCGGGGAGCAGGAACGGGCCGAGCCGGGCTGACGAAGCGCACCACTGACTTGGTGCGGGGAGCAGGAACGGGCCGAGCCGGGCTGACGACGCGCACCATTGGCCTGGTGCGGGGAGCAGGAACAGGCCGGACCGTACTGGGGACACACACCACTGGTCCTACGCAGGGATCTGGAATGGGCCGGACCGGACTGGTAACACACCCCAGTACCTCTCGCCGTGCCTCTACACCTTCCATCCCCTCTTCGACCAGTGGCCCCCGTAACCTGGCGGCCTCCTCTGCCAACCCGCTGGGCCGCTCTGCCGCGGTCTCCTGCTGGCCCGTCGTCCACGGCGTTAGCCCCCCCCCTAAAAAAATTCTGGGCGTCTCTCCTACCCGTGGACCAGGTCTCCATGTCCCTCGCCAGCCTTTCGCCCTTCTGCTTCCATGTCAAGCCCTTCTCTTCCTCACCCGGCTTGACCCAGTCGAGGAGGCGAAGGAGATCTGCTAGAGATCTCCCTGGCGATGGCTCCTGGACACGCTGCTTGGTCCAGTCTTGGTGGTTTCTTCTGTCACGATCGTCGTTAAGAGAGGAGGACCAAGGCGCAGCGTTGAATGCGAACATATTTATTTATATAATGAACACACGAACAAAACGAAAACGTGACGTCCCTGGTTACATACACAAACCAACACGGAATAAGAAACCACAATGAATGAATGCCTAACGGCTACCTAAGTATGACTCCCAATCAGAGACAACGAGCTACAGCCGTCTCTGATTGGGAGCCACCCTGGCCAACATAGATATACAACAACTAGAACCAACACACATGAAACCTCACACCCTGGCTCAACATACTAGAGTCCCCAGAGCCAGGGCGTGACAAGAGGACAGGAACTGAAACATCCCATTCAGACAAAGCTTCACTCTAACTACTGAGAGAACAGGAACTGAAACATCCCATTTGACAGAGCTTCACTCTCACTACAAACATGTCAGGCTTTTCTAGAGTTTCTCTCTATGAAGTAACAGTATATAGTATATAGTATAGCATCATATTCTGCTGTTGGTGTCTGGTCCTTTTGAATCCATCAGTTAAAGCACTATCTATATGATGCAGTCTGACTTGATGATGATTACAGTCTTCTTATGATCTTTTTGACATGTAGGGATGGATGATTCTTCCATTTCCAGATCTCCCATTTGTCATGTATATATTGTTATAATAATGACTGATAATGACTGATCAACTTCAACTGCTGTTTCTTAGAGTTCACCCCTCTGCCACGCATAAAGCAGAAGTGAGTGTATTTGGGGAGGTTGTTTTTGTCATGGTGTATATCACTGTGATACCCACTCGTCAACAGAGTAGTCGTTTGTCTTACAGTGATCGACTGCTGAGTCTTCCTCCTCCACATTATTAATAATCAAATGATAATCTGATATAGACTGATGATTAGATGTGAATTTAGGAGAGGAGAAACCGGAGCCATATTTTACAGAGGTCCAATTATAGTAGTACCACTGTAAAACATACTGAGGAACTCCTCCTGGAACCTGTTTATACCAACGAGTAGCACTATTCTCAACAGTCCCCAGGTTACAGTCCATAGTGGCCGTGTCTCCTTTCCTCACCGTCACAACAGGAGGCTTCTGTGTCACCACAGTCACACCACTGACACCTGGGAAATAAGAAGATGACATGTAGTAAAGAGAAACATTACATTACATTACATTACGTCATTTAGCAGACGCTCTTATCCAGAGCGACTTACATTATTATTATTTTTTTCATACCCCCTGTGGGAATCAAACCCACAACCCTGGCGTTGCAAACGCCATGCTCTATCAACTGAGCTACATCCCTGCCGGCCATTCCCTCCCCTACCCTGGACGACACTGGGCCAATTGCGCGCCGCCCCATGGGTCTCCCGGTCACGGCCGGCTACGACAGAGCCTGGATTCGAACCAGGATCTCTAGTGGCACAGCTAGCACTGCGATGCAGTGCCTTAGACCACTGCGCCACTCAGGAGACATTATTACTCATTAGACTCATTATTAATAAAACATGAAGTAAAACCTCCAGGAAGTCAGACTCCTTACATATTAGAGCAGTGATGAGAGTTCAGAGTGTCCCCAGCATGTTGTCAGTGTGTGGTGTGAACGGCCCTTACTGTCCAGCTGAGAGATGAACAGGGTTGGAGTGTGAGGAGAGGAGAGGCTGCAGGACCCACCTATAAGGAGACACACAGGGAGGACCAGAGGGAGGAGCCTCTACAGTTAACCTACCACTAGTTACTCTCATTGTTGATTGACATATCTGGGGGTTAACAGACTTCCACAGTTCTAATATTACTATTGTAATTATTAATATTTACTCTATGCACACTGGCCTATAAGTAACTTTAAATGTGTCCCAACTATTTAAGCAAAGGGGCAGCATTATAAACTCCAATATATGTGTGCTGCTTTGGGCCTTGCACCATCCTCTACCCCTACCCTCATCACAGCTCCATTATATAATCCATGATGTTTATATTAATTACATTTTTTTTTTTTTTTTTACATTTTAGTCATTTAGCAGACGCTCTTATCCAGAGCGATTTACAGTTAGTGAATGCATACATGTGTATTTATTTTTTCATACTGGCCCCCCGTGGGAAACGAACCCACATCCCTGCCAGTTAAACCCTCCCCTACCTTGGATGACGCTGGACCAATTGTGCGCCGCCCATGGGTCTCCCGGTCGCGGCAGAGCCTGGATTCGAACCAGGATCTCTAGTGGCACAGCTAGAGTCTTTGGGTGGGACTGATACCAGTGGTCTACAGGCAGCTGGTCCTGTTCCTAGAGAGGAACCAAGCTCAGAGGAAGGAACCTAGAGAGGAACCAGGCTCAGAGGAAGGAACCGAGAGAGGAACCAGGCTGAGGGAGGAACCTAGAGAGGTACCAGGCTCAGTGGGAGGAACCTAGAGAGGAACCAGGCTCAGATGGAGGTTCCTAAAGAGAAACCAGGCTCAGAGGGAGGAACGTAGAAAGGAACCAGGCTCAGAGGAAGGAACCTAGAGAGGAACCAGGCTCAGAGGGAGGAACCTAGAGAAGAACCAGGCTCAGAGGGAGAAACCTAGAAAGGAACCAAGCTCAGAGGAAGGAACCTAGAAAGGAACCAGGCTCAGAGGAAGGAATCTAAAGAGGAACCAGGCTCATAGGAAGGAACCTAGAGAGAAACCAGGCTCAGCGGGAGGAACCTAGAAAGGAACCAGGCTCAGAGGAAGGAACCGAGAGAGGAACCAGGCTCAGAGGGAGGAACCTAGAGAGGAACCAGGCTCAGCGGGAGGAACCTAGAAAGGAACTAGGCTCAGAGGAAGGAACCTAGATAGGAACCAGGCTCAGAGGGAGGAACCTAGAGAGGAACCAGGCTCAGAGGAAGGAACCGAGAGAGGAACCAGGCTCAGAGGGAGGAACCAGGCTGAGGGAGGAACCTAGAGAGGTACCAGGCTCAGAGGAAGGAACCTAGAGAGGAACCAGGCTGAGGGAAGGACCTAGTGAGGAACCAGGCTCAGAGGAAGGAACCTAGAGAGGAACCAGGCTCAGAGGAAGGAACCTAGAGAGGAACCAGGCTCAGAGGAAGGAACCTGGAGAGGAACCAAGCTCAGAGGGAGGAACCTAGAGAGGAACCAGGCTGAGGGAGGAACCTAGAGAGGTACCAGGCTCAGAGGAAGGGACATAGAGAGGAACCAGGTTGAGGGAAGAACCTAGTGAGGAACCAGGCTCAGAGGAAGGAACCTAGAGAGGAACCAGGCTGAGGAAGGAACCTAGAGAGGAACCAGGCTCAGAGGGAGGAACCTAGAGAGGAACCAGGCTCAGAGGAAGGAACCTAGAGAGGAACCAGGCTCAGAGGAAGGAACCTAGAGAGGAACCAAGCTCAGAGGAAGGAACCTGGAGAGGACCAGGCTCATAGGGAGGAACCTAGAGAGGAACCAGGTTCAGAGGAAGGAACCTAGAGAGGAACCAGGCTGAGGAAAGAACCTAGAGAGGAACCAGGCTCAGAGGAAGGAACCTAGAGAGGAACCAGGCTGAGGGAAGAACCTAGTGAGGAACCAGGCTCAGAGGAAGGAACCTAGAGAGGAACCAGGCTGAGGAAGGAACCTAGAGAGGAACACGGCTCAGATGGAGTGTTTTATAAACTGTTCATCTATACACAGTACATTCATGGGGTTACAGTTCCTGAAACTGGCTTTGAGAGCAATAACATTTTATCCAAAGTGTTTATGCTGTTATGAGAGATAGTGATAATATCATGGGCCTGTATTGTATATAATGTTTATGTGTGTATAATGTTTATGTGTGTATAATGTTTATGTGTATATAATGTTTATGTGTGTATAATGTTTATGTGTGTATAATGTTATGTGTATATAATGTTTATGTGTATATAATGTTTATGTGTGTAAAATATGTACGTGTGTATAGTGTTATGTGTGTATAATGTTTATGTGTATATAATGTTTATGTGTATATAATGTTAAGTGTATATAATGTTATGTGTATATAATGTGTATGTGTGCATAATGTTTATGTGTGTAAAATATGTACGTGTGTATAATGTTTATGTGTGTATAATGTTTATGTGTATATAATGTTTTTGTGTGCATAATGTTTATGTGTGTATAATGTTTATGTGTGTATAATGTTCAGGTGTGTATAATGTTTATGTGTATATAATGTTTATGTGTATATAATGTTTATGTGTGTATTATGTTTATGTGTGTATAATGTTCAGGTGTGTATAATGTTTATGTGTATATAATGTTTATGTGTATATAATGTCTATGTGTATATAATGTTATGTGTATATAATGTTTATGTGTGTATAATATTTATGTGTATACAATGTTTATGTGTGTATAATGTTTATGTGTGTATAATGTTAATGTGTGTATAATGTTTATGTGTGTATAATGTTTATGTGTATATAATGTTTATGTGTGTATAATGTTTATGTGTGTATAATGTTATGTGTATACAATGTTTATGTGTATATAATGTTTATGTGTGTATAATGTTTATGTGTATATAACGTTTATGTGTGTATAATGTTTATGTGTGTATAATTTTCAGGTGTGTATAATGTTTATGTGTGTATAATGTTTATGTGTATATAATGTTTATGTGTATATAATGTTTATGTGTATATAATGTTATGTGTATATAATGTTTATGTGTGTATAATGTTTATGTGTGTATAATGTTTATGTGTGTATAATGTTTATGTGTATATAATGTTTATGTGTGTAAAATATGTACGTGTGTATAATGTTTATGTGTATATAGTGTTTATGTGTGTATAGTGTTTATGTGTATATAGTGTGTATAATGTTTATGTGTGTATAATGTTTATGTGTGTATAATGTTTATGTGTGTATAGTGTTATGTGTGTATAATGTTTATGTGTATATAATGTTTATGTGTATATAATGTTATGTGTATAAAATGTTATGTGTATATAATGTTTATGTGTGTATAATGTTTATGTGTGTAAAATATGTACGTGTGTATAGTGTTATGTGTGTATAATGTTTATGTGTATATAATGTTTATATGTATATAATGTTTATGTGTATATAATGTTATGTGTATATAATGTTATGTGTATATAATGTTTCTGTGTGTATAATGTTTATGTGTGTATAATGTTTATGTGTATATAATGTTTATGTGTGCATAATGTTTATGTGTGTATAATGTTTATGTGTGTATAATGTTCAGGTGTGCATAATGTTTATGTGTATATAATGTTTATGTGTATATAATGTCTATATGTATATAATGTTATGTGTATATAATGTTTATGTGTGTATAATATTTATGTGTATATAATGTTTATGTGTGTATAATGTTTATGTGTGTATAATGTTTATGTGTGTATAATGTTTATGTGTGTATAATGTTTATGTATATATAATGTTTATGTGTATATAATGTTTATGTGTATATAATGTTTATGTGTGTATAATGTTTATGTGTATATAATGTTTATGTGTGTATAATGTTTATGTGTGTATAACGTTTATGTGTGTATAATGTTTATGTGTGTATAATGTTCAGGTGTGTATAATGTTTATGTGTGTATAATGTTTATGTGTATATAATGTTTATGTGTGTATAATGTTTATGTGTATATAATGTTTATATGTATATAATGTTTATGTGTATATAATGTTATGTTTATATAATGTTATGTGTATATAATGTTTATGTGTGTATAATGTTTATGTGTGTATAATGTTTACGTGTATATAATGTTTATGTGTGCATAATGTTTATGTGTGTATAATGTTCAGGTGTGTATAATTTTATGTGTATATAATGTGTATGTGTATATAATGTCTATGTGTATATAATGTTATGTGTATATAATGTTTATGTGTGTATAATATTTATGTGTATATAATGTTTATGTGTGTATAATGTTTATGTGTGTATAATGTTTATGTGTGTATAATGTTTATGTGTGTATAATGTTTATGTGTATATAATGTTTATGTGTGTATAATGTTTATGTGTGTATAATGTTATGTGTATATAATGTTTATGTGTATATAATGTTTATGTGTGTATAATGTTTATGTGTATATAATGTTTATGTGTGTATAATGTTTATGTGTGCATAACGTTTATGTGTGTATAATGTTTATGTGTGTATAATGTTCAGGTGTGTATAATGTTTATGTGTGTATAATGTTTATGTGTATATAATGTTTATGTGTGTATAATGTTTATGTGTGTATAATGTTTATGTGTGTATAATGTTATGTGTGTATAATGTTTTTGTGTGTATAATGTTTATGTGTGTATAATGTTTATGTGTATATAATGTTTATGTGTGTATAATGTTTATGTGTGTATAATGTTATGTGTATATAATGTTTATGTGTATATAATGTTTATGTGTGTATAATGTTTATGTGTGTAAAATATGTACGTGTGTATAATGTTTATGTGTGTATAATGTTTATGTGTATATAATGTTTATGTGTATATAATGTTAAGTGTATATAATGTTATGTGTATATAATGTGTATGTGTGTATAATGTTTATGTGTGTAAAATATGTACGTGTGTATAATGTTTATGTGTGTATAATGTTTATGTGTATATAATGTTTATGTGTGCATAATGTTTATGTGTGTATAATGTTTATGTGTGTATAATGTTCAGGTGTGTATAATGTTTATGTGTATATAATGTTTATGTGTGTATAATGTCTATGTGTATATAATGTTATGTGTATATAATGTTTATGTGTGTATAATATTTATGTGTATATAATGTTTATGTGTGTATAATGTTTATGTGTGTATAATGTTAATGTGTGTATAATGTTTATGTGTGTATAATGTTTATGTGTATATAATGTTTATATGTGTATAATGTTTATGTGTGTATAATGTTATGTGTATATAATGTTTATGTGTATATAATGTTTATGTGTGTATAATGTTTATGTGTATATAATGTTTATGTGTGTATAATGTTTATGTGTGTATAACGTTTATGTGTGTATAATGTTTATGTGTGTATAATGTTCAGGTGTGTATAATGTTTATGTGTGTATAATGTTTATGTGTATATAATGTTTATGTGTATATAATGTTTATATGTATATAATGTTTATGTGTATATAATGCTATGTGTATATAATGTTATGTGTATATAATGTTTATGTGTGTATAATGTTTATGTGTGTATAATGTTTATGTGTATATAATGTTTATGTGTGCATAATGTCTATGTGTATATAATGTTATGTGTATATAATGTTTATGTGTGTATAATGTTTATGTGTGTATAATGTTATGTGTATATAATGTTTATGTGTATATAATGTTTATGTGTATATAATGTTATGTGTATATAATGTTTATGTGTGTATAATGTTTATGTGTATATAATGTTTATGTGTGTATAATGTTTATGTGTGTATAATGTTTATGTGTGTATAATGTTCAGGTGTGTATTGTGGTACATCAACATGTTAGGCTGGGATTCAATCCCATAGGTTGTAGACAATGCTGTTTTTAAAGGCAATGTTCCCATGTTCGCAGAGAGATCGCATTCACTGTAAATGCTGCATATGTTGGCTCAATCTGAATGTACCTTTAGAAGCAGCATTGTCTACAACCTGCGATCGGATTGAATCCCGGTCTTATTTTATATAAGGTCTATCAACATGGTGTCAACAGAGATCATGTCACTCTGACCAAGGCCAATAGAGTCAAGTAAACATCACTCATCAGGAAACATCATCACACTCTGAGCCAGGCCAGGCCCCTCTGAATAGAGTCAAGTAAACAACATCAAGTGTTTGGCAGTTGAGGACCTCCAGCAAACAATAAACATTCCAGCAAACAACTAGAGTCTTTTGACAGATGTTACCATACAGTCTATGTTACCATACAGTCTATGTACCATACATTCTATGTACCATACAGTCTATGTACCATACAGTCTATGTACCATACAGTCTAGGAGGATAATAATTTCACTGTATCCTGCTATTACATATGCCACCCTGTGAATGTGACTAATAAACTCATCTAATCTAATTTATGTTACCTAGTGTGTCCACCAGAGATTAGATCAGTCCAGACCAGACCAAACCATGGTCATATGTCAAAGGCAAATGGAGGTGCCCTTGATTTGCACTGAGCATGGTCGTGTTTGCACTTTTGGGACTATTCCATTGATTGATCCCATTGTACCAGGCAAGCTAAATCATGCACAAATGCACGCACACAGACACGCGCGCACACACACACACACACACACACACCTGTCCTGCACTGATTGAAAAAGCTTTTTTATTCAAAATCACCACCTTTTCACGTGTTGTATTACTATTCTGAGACAGTCCTCTGTCTGTCGCTATCCCTACCCACTCTTTTCGCGCCTCCTCATCTCTCCCCTCACCACTGTGCAGATACCAGATTCCGAAACGGAGTCAGCGAGATTCCAGTTAGGGTAGGCTAGGACCGGACACCTTAAGCAAGATGGCGCTTCCCCTGTCGCCAGCTAAAGTGACGCTCCGATAATGCAATGAGTATTGAATATCTCCTAGGGAATATAGCAAGGATTCTGCATAACTCTGTGCAGCCTATTACGTCATGTTGCATTGATCTACTCTAAAGACAGAGCAAGAGCATAACTTGACTAATATTGCCACAGGACGAATGCCAGGGTATGTCAGAGACTAAACCGAAAACGATGTTGAAGAAATAACCGAATCACGTCGATAAAGCAGTTCTATTTTCTGGCTCATCATCATCAAACTGGTTGGATGACGGAGAAAGAAAAGCGTGCGACGGGAGATACAACTATGCCTATCTATCGTTTTTAATCGTCCGCCAGTCAAGTGAATGGCTGCGGTATCAAAATCAAAAACAAAAACCGAAGGGAATGTTTGTCAACATCTGTTTATTGATCGGATGTGAAGGATCAGACAGAACAGCGCGCGCACTGCGTCTCAGGGGTGTCAAGGAGAAATAGCTAAAAATGCAGCGTTCGATTTGACTAGCATACAATCCTTCGGCTAAATGTGCTTTAGTCAACATCTGATATATTTCCATGTTGTATTTTGGTAAACCCTGCCTGCTGCCGTCTCAAGCCTGAAGAGGAGGGAGGATGTTCGTGGCTCTCTCTGTGATGGTCATGTCTTCAGCCTTCTTTAATCCCAGTTTTGCCTTCAATTCCCATTTTGACTCAGGTACGTGTCGAGCTCAAACTGACATTTAATGTGTGTGTTGTTTAATGCGTGTTTCATCTAATGTTCGTGTCAGAATGTGTATTGCTAGTATTGAATTTGAAACATAATGTTCGTCTTCTTTATCATCAACATTAACATCATCATCAGGTCCCTATATGTTGAATCATTGTGTGTTTAAACTCTGCTAGATACTGGTCTTTAAGCTCCATGTGAAGGATATGGATGTTTATCTGGCAACAACAGCAGCTAGATCAATATACAGTAGCCAGTGTGCTGTTGGCAGCCTTTATAGCCTGGTTGTGTGTGTTGGTTGTGTTGACATTTAGGCTGTCTTCTTCTCCCCCTCTGTAGTCAGACCCCCTGCAGCACCCCTTTTTTTGCCTCTTGGAGCAGTTTCCATGGCAACCTGAGGGGAGGGTGGCATGTAGTTATTTTAGAGGAACACAGAGGAAGCTGGGATGAAGGACAGTGTGTGTGTTGGTGTGTGTGCGTGTGTTGGTGTGTGTGTGTGTTTCACTACCATGCTATTGCCTGCCTCTCTCATTCTTATCCGCAGTGGAGAGAGGCAGCTCAAAGCCAACCTAGCACGCAGACCCCTGCAGGCGTGTGTATGTTTGTGTGTCAGCCCGGCTTAGCCCAGCTCAAACCTACTTCAGTTCACTGGAGACCTCCCTCCCTGACCCTGGCTCTATGGCTTGTTGTTGAAGGTACAGTAGTCTGCCTGTCTGCAGTGTTTACCCAGAGCATCAGGGCAACTGGACAGGACAGAGCCAACATGGACTCTGGCTACTAGAGCCAGCATGATGGGCAGGAGCACTCAGGTGCTGCTGTGTTGGGGGAGAGCTGGAGAGGGGAGGAGGAGAGGAGTGAGGGAGGGGGTGTGAGGAGAGAGAGAGAGAGAGTAGAGGGGGAGAGGAGGGGGGAGAGCGGTGGAGAGGAGGAGAGAGAGTAGAGGGCGAGAGGAGGGGGGAGAGAGGTGGAGAGGAGGAGAGAGAGGTAGAGGGGGAGAGGAGGGGGGAGAGAGGTGGAGAGGAGGAGAGAGAGGTGGAGGGGGAGAGAGGTGGAGAGGAGGAGAGAGAGTAGAGGGGGAGAGGAGGAGGGGGAGAGAGGTGGAGAGGAGGAGAGAGAGGTGGAGGGGAGGGGGAGAGAGGTGGAGGGGAGGAGAGAGAGTAGAGGGGGAGAGGAGGAGGGGGAGAGAGGTGTAGAGGAGGAGAGAGTAGAGGAGGAGTGAGGAAGGGAAAGGGGGATATCTAGTCAGATGTACAACTGAATGCATTCAACTAAAATGTGTCTTCCTCATTTAAGGAAGGGGGGGGGGGGGTGCAAACAGCCTCAGTGAAGAGTTGAATTAGAGCAGAATAAATGAATGGGAGGTAAACATGATTGAGGTTGTCCCTGTGTGTGTGTGTTGTGTGTGTGTTGTGTGTGTGTGTGTGTGTGTTTAAACAGCATTGAGTGTCCCTGCATTAGGCTGTGTGTGCTCAGCATATAAATGAGGCCCTGAGGACCAGCCTCCTACAGCTCTCTCTGGTTGCTGCGCTGCATACAGGATCTCTCTTTCTGTTGCTCTCTTATTCCCAGTTTCAGTACCCCATGTTGTACCGGTCACTAGTGATATGGGGGTTTCAGTACCCCATGTTGTACCGGTCACTAGTGATATGGGGGTTTCAGTACCCCATGTTGTACCGGTCACTAGTGATATGGGGAATTCAGTACCCCATGTTGTACCGGTCACTAGTGATATGGGGGTTTCAGTACCCCATGTTGTACTGGTAAACTAGTGATATGGGGGTTTCAGTACCCCATGTTGTTCCGGTCACTAGTGATACGGGGCTTTCAGTACCCCATGTTGTACCGGTCACTAGTGATATGGGGGTTTCAGTACCCCATGTTGTACCGGTCACTAATGATATGGGGGTTTCAGTACCCCATGATGTTGTACCTGTCACTAGTGATACAGGGGTTTCAGTACCCCATGCTGTACCTGTCACTAGTGATATGGGGGTTTCAGTACCCCATGTTGTACCGGTCACAAGTGATATGGGGGTTTCAGTACCCCACGTTGTACCGGTCACTAGTGATATGGGGGTTTAAGTACCCCACGCTGTACCTGTCACTAGTGATATGGGGGTTTCAGTACCCCATGTTGTACCGGTCACTAGTGATATGGGGGTTTCAGTACCCCACGCTCTACCTGTCACCAGTGATATGGGGGTTTCAGTACCCCATGTTGTACCGGTCACTAGTGATATGGGGGTTTCAGTACCCCACGCTGTACCGGTCACTAGTGATATGGGGGTTTCAGTACCCCATGTTGTACCTGTCACTAGTGATATGAGGGTTTCAGTACCCCATGCTGTATCAGTCAGTAGTGATATTTGGGAGGTAGAGTAACCACCATATTTTTTTTTCATGGTGTACAAGACACCTGCTACTGCAATTGTATATGGTTATATTGGTCAGAAAAATTATATTGTAATCTAACAGCACCTGTTTTGCACACATAACATCCACTCAGCGCTTCTCCTTACCTTGTTTTAGTTGATCTCCAGTATTTTCCACAACTAGTCACATTTATTCCACACATCAGACTCCCCCTTTACCTCCTGAGCAACCAGTAAACATTCCTCCGTTTCTAGTTTATTTGTCATGTCCTCTGCGTCCATTTTGCTGTTACGGTGTTCTAAGTTTGTTATAACCAATTTATTGATGTGATTATGATATGCTATAGGTCAGGCCCTATTGGTCACGTGCATGCGATGCATACATGTGTCATAATAGAGAGAGCAAAGGTTGAGGGAATAGGGAATGAGGGATTTTGGTAACAGAACTTTTCAGTCAGAAATGGCTGTAATGATGTTGCAACACGGACAGCGCAATAAGCACTGTTGATGTTCTGTGGTAGTCGCTGCAGCAGGGAGGAGAGAGAGACAGTGGGTGCTAGTCACACAGTAAGTCACTCGCTGTCTTTTTAGCGCAGCAAGTCTGAGCTGGCCCGGCACAATCAAATCAATTGCGATCGGACTCCCTCTAGTAATTTGTGTCTCATAATTATTTCATCAAACAGTGTGCTTACAGCATCAGACAAGCTTAGTAGATATGGTTGTTTTCATTAAAACACATAGGATGTGTCTATATTTGGAGAAAAAAAATTGACCAATCGAATGGTCGACTAAGATTTTTTTTTTGTCGGAGACAGTCCTAATTTGAACCCAGGTCTGCTGTCCTCCATGCTGTCCAGTGGCTGGCCTCAGCCTGGCCTGGCTCTGGTTCTATCCTCAGCCTGGCCTGGGTTTCTGGTTCTGTCCTCAGTCTGGCCTGGGTCTCTGGTTCTGGTTCCTTCCTCAGTCTGGCCTGGGTCTCTGGTTCTGGTTCTGCCCTCAGTCTTGCCTGGGTCTCTGGTTCTGGTTCTGCCCTCAGTCTTGCCTGGGTCTCTGGTTCTGGTTCTGTTCTGAGTCTGGCCTGGGACTCTGGTTCTGGTTCTGTCCTCAGTCTGGCCTGGGACTCTGGTTCTGGTTCTTTCCTCAGTCTGGCCTGGGTCTCTGGTTCTGGTTCTATCCTCAGCCTGGACTGGGACTCTGGTTCTGGTTCTTACCTCAGTCTGGCCTGAGTCTCTGGTTCTGGTTGTTTCCTAGTGCTGGACATTATTATGTAATCCCACCACAGTAATGTGATTGTGTAATTTGAGGTGAAAAGACACTCCCGTCTCCATCTTGCCAGGGAAATCACGGGTGAAAATACATTCCAAATGACACCCTATTTCCTATATAGTGCACTAATTTTGACTAGAGCATGTAGTGCAGTATATAGGGAATAGGGTGCCAATTGGGACGCGTCCTTCTTCACTGTGGTTAACTGAGGATCACTCTGGGCTTTCCCTCTAATCAAATTGGTCCGTTGGTATTTTATTGCAGTGGAGAGGGTGAGCTTTATAAACTCTTAGGAAGGCCTTTTATTGCCTGTGGAGAGGGTGAGCTTTATAGACTCTCTTAGGAAGGCAGACACAAACATTAGTTTGTCTCTTATCTGTGGTTTTTAGAATGTTTCAGAGGTCAGCAGAGGTCTCAGCCAATGTTCCCTCTAATTTGTTTAGGCACTGAGCAAATTTCAGGTCTGCTGAGCGCATATGGGGGTTTCAGTACCCCAAGTTGTACCGGTCACTAGTGATATGGGGGTTTCAGTACCCCATGTTGTACCTGTCACTAGTGATATGGGGGTTTCAGTACCCCATGTTGTACCGGTCACTAGTGATATGGGGGTTTCAGTACCCCATGTTGTACCTGTCACTAGTGATATAGAGGTTTCAGTAACCCACACTGTACTGGTCACTAGTGATATGGGGGTTTTAGTACCCCATGTTGTACCGGTCACTAGTGATATGGGGGTTTCAGTACCCCATGTTGTACCGGTCACTAGTGATATGGAGGTTTCAGTACCCCATGTTGTACCGGTCACTAGTGATATGGGGGTTTCAGTACCCCATGTTGTACCGGTCACTAGTGATATGGGGGTTTCAGTACCCCATGTTGTACCGGTCACTAGTGATATGGAGGTTTCAGTACCCCATGTTGTACCGGTCACTAGTGATATGGGGGTTTCAGTACCCCATGTTATACCGGTCACTAGTTATATGGGGGTTTCAGTACCCCATGTTGTACCTGTCACTAGTGATATAGAGGTTTCAGTAACCCACACTGTACTGGTCACTAGTGATATGGGGGTTTCAGTACCCCACGCAGACAAAAACATTAGTTTGTCTCTTATCTGTGGTTTTTAGAATGTTGTAGCTTCAGAGGTCAACAGAGGTCAGCAGAAGTCACAGCCAATGTTCCCTCTAATTTGTTTTGGCACTGTCAAATTTGAGGTCTGCTGAGCGCATACTTGAACATTGCGAAACTTCCAGTGCGCGTTTACTGTGAACACAGGCTGAACACTAAGTTACAGTTCTAACAGTGGCCAAGTAGGCTGCTGTGGCTATTTGATCATAATGTAGGCCTAACCGAGTGGCCTACCATCAAAAATAATGGAGAAAATGCATCCCATAACATTTTAATATGGAAATAGCTGTTCTATCATTCAGCCTACAGTAGCAGCCAATGTGTGGTGTTCAATGTAGGCCTACATTCCATGAGACCTTTGAAAAAAAACATGCAGGGCGTGACCTGTTGACCCATTTGTCCTTGAGACAAGGAGGTGACTGAAAATGTTGTTGTGTTGTTTGATGCAAGAAACCACTTTACAAAATAAAATTATTATTCCCATACTATTATTACAGAGAATCAGACAAATTATGCTACCCTCTGCCTATTGGCTACTTAGCTTAATACAACACTGGCCCTTTAAGACAAAAAAAAGCTCTTTGCCTGACTGGCTTTTCAAAGATGTGTAGAAATGTACATGTTTTGTGCTCTTGTAGGAAGCAATCACTCCCCTATTGCTGAAATACAACTTATCTATAACTGGGCTAATAACTCACTAACTAGCAAATTATATTAACAAAATGTGCACCTGGCTACATGCAGCTCTCGCTTTGATCTCAAAACAAGCGCATCTACTCACACCACAGCTGTAAATATAGTCCAGTTCCAAGTAAATGGCACAGATCCATATATGGCAATTGTCTGTTTGCATATAGGCCTACTGCAGCTCTGATTGGCTATGCCTCACTGGTCTGTGTAGAGTACTAAATAGACTGAGTCATGCCAATAGAATCCTACTCCGATGCATTCTGCCTACAACAAAATCTCTTGCATAGTTTGGTTTGTTTCGGTATTCGATCTCAATTGCCACAGTAAAGGGAAACGTTGATAGTGTAAACAAACAGGGAAAACTCTGGAAAGTTGAGTGAAGTTTAATCTCCAGCTTCTCTCCTTGGGCTGATATTTGTTCTGCACGCTGCGAGGCAGTCTCGGGGAGCTGCGAGGCAGTCCCAGGGAGCTGCGAGGCAGTCCCAGGGAGCTGCGAGGCAGTCTCGGGGCTACTGCG
Source organism: Coregonus lavaretus (assembly GCF_964263955.1). Lineage (NCBI taxonomy): Eukaryota > Metazoa > Chordata > Actinopteri > Salmoniformes > Salmonidae > Coregonus > Coregonus lavaretus. Next base: position 36,849,315 of record NC_140015.1, on the reverse strand, counting down.
TGCCCGGGCACGCGTGCAACTTAGAGGTCAACAGAGGTCACAGCACAGGTCAACAACGAGGTGATGAGAAGTAAGAACTCAGACAAGAGGCCTACTAGAAGCTGGGGTCGGGTTCCGTTCTACATTACAGAATGTTCAGATAGATGCATGTCACATAGAGCAGACTGGCATGCTTCTCCGTCATGTACTGTGGATTAGGGAATCTTATCAGCTTAAATTTCTATCTGCTCAGAACGTTGCTGAAAGCAACCCAGGGTGGTGTCCAACTGTTCATTAGGGCACAGCCAAGCAAAACTTTTCAAAATGTTGTGCAACAGAACATAAAAAGGAGCCTTTCTTTACTGGACAAGTTCAGATAGTTAGTACCATCCCGTTTCTCCCATTGTATAGATCAGGGGTGTCAAACATATGAGCCGCAAATTTTGACGTAGAGGAAATATAACCAGTTTTCAGAGTGGCCCCCCGGACCTCGTTGAAAAGCGAATGTATCCCACAGGCCTGGCTCCACACTGCAGGCTGGAGCCACCTTGCCCTAGCAATACGTTACCCTGACCAGGCCAGTAATGGAAGGGAGAATCAATGTTGCCACGGTGATGGATGGGCTAGGTAGAGGAGGAGCCAAAGAGGAGGAGCCACGAATTGGAGCCAATCAGATGGATGCATACTCTAAACACACGAACAGTTCTACACCCTCCTATTCTGTCTGTGATTCTTACACACAACACAAAAACAAAACAGCTTCCATTCTCCCTAACACTCATTAATACATCATCACTCTCCCCCCTCTCCCTCTCCATCCTCCTGTCCTCCTTTCCTCTCCCATTCTCCATCACACCATCTCTCTGTCCCATCTCTCACTCTTTTCTTCCATCTCCCTCCCCGTCTCTCCCCCTTCCTCCTCCCCCTCCCTCTCTCCAACCTCTCTCTCACTGTCCTTCTCCCCCCTCCTCCCTCTCTCTTCTCCTCCTGTACCCTTTCCTATTTCTCCTCCTCTCTCTCCATCCTCCTGTACCACTTCTCCTCCTGTACCACTTCTCCTCCTGTACCACTTCTCTTCCTGTACCACTTCTCTTCCTGTACCACTTCTCTTCCTGTACCACTTCTCCTCCTGTATCCCTTCTCTTCCTGTACCCCTTCTTCTCCTGTACACCTCTCCTCCTGTACCCCTTTCCTCCCGTACCCCTTATCCTCCTGTACCCCTTTTCCTGCTGTACCCCTTTTTCCTCCTGTATCCCTTCTCTTCCTGTACCCCTTTCCTCCTGTACCCCTTCTCCTCCTGTACCCCTTTTCCTCCTGTACCCCTTCTCCTCCTGTACCCCTTTTCCTCCTGTGATGGTGGGAGATGCAGGCAGGCACCCTTCCCTCCCCAGCAGGTGTCAAGAGCACAGCTGCAATCACAGGAAATAAACCACACTCTGCTGATGTGTTAAATGCTGCATGGGCTCTGAGCTGACACACACACACAGGCACACACACACACACACACACACAAACACACAGAGGAATCAGGAATCACAGTAGTGGGTGGATTAGTGCCAGCGTGCTGTGCTGTCTGTCTGTCTGTCTGTCTGTCTGTCTGTCTGTCATACGTTCACCAAGCCATGCTCACCTCACCCACGTCACTGAGAGTCATGGTGATGACTTCATACCTTCTAAAGAGCCTGACACAACAAAAAAATACTGACATGTATTGCTCAGGGGAGGAGGAACACAGACTAGCATTGTTGTGTGTGTGTGTTGTTCTCCATGACTGTCACACTAGTGTCACTTCTTGTTTCCCCTGTCAGCAGGAATGGCTGAAGGACAGTCACACCATGGCTGCGTTCCAAATGGCACCCTGTTCTCCTTATATTTTTCGTATATATTTCTCAATCTCACTTTCCATCCTTTAACTAAATATACTTTCCTGCAACCCGCCTCATCCAATGTGGAACGGATTCTGTTGTTTTTTCATACATTTTTATCCAGAACCTCCTGGCTGAAACTAGCCAGCTAACTAGCTACTTGCTATTAGCCACCATTAGCGGTCTTCACCATTGTCCGTGGCCGTGGCCTGCACTACCTACCAGCCAGCTCTAGCCTGGACAATTGTCGGCCAGTCTGCACAGTCTGCACATTGCGCTATCGAGCCAGAGCATATCGGATTTTCTGCCGGAACCACTGAATCACTGGACCTTAACACCGGATCATCGCTAGCCAGCTAACTAGCTACTTGCTATTAGCCACCGTTAGCGGTCTTCACCATTGTCCGTGGCCGTGTCCTGCACTACCTACCAGCCAGCCAGAATCGGCTTCCTATTTCGCAACAAAGCCTCCTTCACTCATGCTGCCAAACATGCCCTCGTAAAACTGACTATCCTACCGACCCTTGTCATTTACAAAATAGCCTCCAACACTCTACTCAGCAAATTGGATGTAGTCTATCACAGTGCCATCCGTTTTGTCACCAATGCCCCATATACTACCCACCATTGTGACCTGTACGCTCTTGTTGGCTGGCCCTCACTACATATTCGTCGCCAAACCCACTGACTCCAGGTCATCTATAAATCACTGCTAGGCAACTCCCCGTCTTATCTTAGCTCACTGGTCACCATAGCAACACCCACCCGTAGTCTGCGCTCCAGCAGGTATATCTCACTGGTCATCCCCAAAGCCAACACCTCCTTTGGCCGCCATTCCTTCCAGTTCTCTGCTGCCAATGACTGGAACGAACTGCAAAAATCTCTGAAGCTGGAGACTCTTATCTCCCTCACTAACTTTAAGCGTCAGTTGTCAGAGCAGCTTACCGATCACTGCACCTGTACACAGCCTTTCTGAAATTAGCCCACCCAACTACCTCATCCCCATATTGTTATTTATTTTGCTAATTCGCAACCTAGTATCTCTATTTGCACATCATCTTTTGCACATCTATCATTCCAGTGTTAATACTAATTGTAATTATTTGTCACGCCCTGACTCTGGGGACTCTTATTTGTTGAGTCAGGGTGTGATTTTCTATGTTGTATTTTCTATGTTTAGATCTATTATGTGTATTTCTATGTTGGCCGGGGTGGTTCCCAATCAGAGGCAGCTGTAGCTCGTTGTCTCTGATTGGGGTCCATACTTAGGCAGCCTATTGGCACTAGTGGGTTGTGGGATCTTGTTCCAGTTAAGGTATGTTGTGTTGTGCTGCCTTGGACTTCACGTTTCGTTTCGGTTTGTTTGTTTGTTGTTTTGTCGTTGTGTTTAATATTTAATAAACATGTACGCATATCACGCTGCGCCTTGGTCCATCCCGTTCATGAACGATCGTGACACTATTTTGCACTATGGCCTATTTATTGCCTTACCTCCATAACTTACTACATTCGTACACACTGTATATATATTTTCTGTTGTATTTTTGACTTTATGTTTTGTTTACCCCATGTGTAACTCTGTGTTGTTGTTTTTATGGCACTGCTTTGCTTTATCTTGGCCAGG